>NC_133325.1:136280483-136480483 GCF_042186555.1 Aquarana catesbeiana | reverse complement strand
ATTATATGATATATTCACCACTGCCTGTCTGCTGCAGTAGCCATTATTATGATTCATACTCTGTATGCTAATATATAATTGCATAGTAAATGATGGAGGGCTTCATAGTAATACAGACAGGAAGCAATATGTATGATTTATTGTATATCAAAGTCAAAATAGGTAATCCAAGTAACTGTGCTATGTCACCTGTTTTCTTTTCGTTAGACCACGCCTCCAGATAGTCTAGCCCAGTGTGCCAGCCTTTTGATTGGTGTATTGGCTTGTTATTGTCACGCCGAGGTCATCAGTGAAGAGCAAGCCTGTAAATCTACTTTGTTCCAGAAAGCTAAGGTAATTGGTGCAGCTGTGTGTGTATAAATAAAGATTCTTATCCTACACATACAGTACAGGATACAGGCCGAGTATTCATAGAACTGGTTTATAGGGTGATACCTTCAGGTGATGGGACATTGGCAAGATTTTGAGAACACATCACCTGGGCATCCCCCCTATAACCCTGCTCAGAGGTAGGGTGAGAAAAGAAGAATGGGATAGACAGTTTGCTTCAAGGGTACTTAAAGAGAATCTGTCACGTTCAGGTTCTACAGGTGGTGCTCAAGGCTCCAACAAGTTCTCTTCTATTATCAGCCGCTGGGAGTTCAGGTGGAGACAGAGCTCACCCCAGCTCCGACCGATGCGAAGAAAGAAGAGTCGCATAAGCCGTACATCAAAACAAAACCCTATATGTGGAAAGTGACATGACACGACAGGTCTGGATAGAGGGTGGGACTTTTCAAGTTAAGAAGCGGGTGATTGGTTGTTAGTCTGTAGAGCAGTCCAAGAAATCATTCACTCCCCTTTAACATGAAAAGTCTCACCCTTTGTCCAGACATGCTGCACCTCCCAGCTTGTGCGAGTTAGGTAGGACAGTAAGGGGGGGGGGGATGCGGTGTAAAGAAAGGGACAGGAGTCTGTAAAATGAAGGCAGGACTGTGATGTAAAGAGGGATCTGTAGTGTAAAGGGGGACTGTGAAGTAAGGGGGGTGGTAATATGAGAGGAAGACAGTGGTGTAAAGAAGAAGAGGCAGAGGGGGGGGACACTGGTGTAAGGATTGGGGGGGGGCTGTGTTATGTGAAGGGGTCTGAGGGCAATGGTGTAGTAGGGGAATTTGTGATTGGGGGGGGGGGGGGGTCTAGGAAGGATGTGATGGGGCAGTTTGTGACAGGGGTGTCTGTATGTGAAGGGTGTCTGTGTTGTGAAGGGGGGACGGAGGACACTAATGTAAGGACTCGTTAACACTTGTGCAGAGATCTGTTTTTCTGCACTAGAAAAACACAGGTCTCTGCAATTGTTTTCTATGTGGATGGTTCACACTGCAACAGTGCCCCTGAGTGCTGAACAGTGCGTTGTGAAATGCATATTGTGTGCGTTTTTCTGCAACTGACTGATGCTCACCTGAAGGCTCTCTATACAGTCTGATTCTATGCAACTGAGCTGCGGTGCATAAAAATGAATGAAATGTAATTTTAACATTTCAATAGAGTTGAAAGAAAAAAAGTAAACAGTGTGACACACTTAAATGCGCACCGCCACACCAGTTCCTGGACATCATGCTAGCAGGTGCCCACACAGTAGAACCCTGCATTTTACCATAAGGGCCAGTAAGTTTGGGCCCTAAAGGTGGGGTGGGGGGCTTCTGTGATGTGTACAGGAGGCTGTGATGTGAAGAATCGGAGTCCTAGCACAAACCTAAAACTTGGACCTCCAATGGAAGAAAATTTTACTGACTGGACCTCAGTGATTTTTAATTCAGTAACCCTGCTCTAGATGTACCTCGGGACAAGGAGATCTCATCCATATGTTTTGGAGATGTTCAAAACTGGGCCAGTAATGCATTGCTTGAGGATTTTAACTATAATTACTGGTACTTCTGATTTTATCTGTTCTCGTGAGGCACAGTTGGAGATTTTGGACCTGCCATCTGACCCCAATATATTGGAAAGATAAATGAAGAATTATACCCGCGCGTAGTAAATAAATAAATAAATAAAATATATGTCAGCAGCTGAACACTATAACCCAGATATTGGGCACAAAAGTGTAATTCAAAGTATAAAGTGCAGCGCTAAAGTTGAAATTTTGTGATGAAAAGTGCAAACCTGCGATAAACAATATGCAATACCAATGCAATGTCACTCAGTATTGCACATTGATCACAGTTGGTACTGCTTATCGTTATTGCATGTTTGCACTTTATGGTTCATTACATGCTAAATATGCATTGTGTTAGTCACATATGAACTTTTTTTCTTTTTATTACTTTTTACATGTTTGCATTGGTATTGCAAATCAGTCATAGTTGGTATTGCATCTTGCTTATTGCACGTTTGCACCTTACAGTTTATCACATGCTATATACATGCACTGGGGGTTATTTACGAATGGCAAATCCACTTTGCACTAAAAGTTGCTGTAAATCTGAGGGGCAGATCTGAAATGTGGAGAAGCTCTGCTGATTTTATCATCCAATCATGCAAGTTAAAATGCTGTTTTTTATTTTCCTTGCATGTCCCCTTCGGGGTTTGCGGCGCTGCCCCATTGTTTTAATGGGAAGGGGCGCTTTAGGAGCGGTGAATACACTGCTCCTATAGCGCTGCAAAGATGAGGCTTGCAGGACTTTTTTGACCGTCCTGTAAGCGCACCGCTCCAGTGTGAAAGCCCTTTGGCTTTCACACTGGAGACACAGGATAGGTGCTATACAGGCGCTATTTTCTCAGTGTAAAAGTAGCCTTAGTAAAACTAGAGAGTGCAAAATCTGGTGCAGCTGTGCATGGTAGCAGCTAACTTCAACTTGTTCAATTAAGCTTTGACAAAACCTCTCTAGTTTTAGTAAATCAACTCCATTTGTTTATGGCTTATGTTTTTTGTTTTATTTTTTTATTTTATTTATAGATGTTGATGCAGTATGCTGGTGAGACCACAGCATTATTAAAGGGAAAGCTAAATGAGGAAGCCAATATTACTTCTTTGGGAATGATAGTTTCCCATTGTCTAGGCTGTGTGTGTAATTGTACAAAGGTAGGTGTTTCTATTTTTCATGGTCAAGTTTCCCTGCTAATATTGTTTAAAAGAATAATAAAGGGTGATAAACACCTTTTGACAGTTAATACTCAATTTTTTTCAAAAAGGGGTAAATGTATCTAAACCCAAGAACAAAAAAAAATATATATATGCTGCAGCTTACCAGACCTGCGGACCTGATGTGACTGCTTTAGTTGTCTTCTTTCTTTTAAGTTTTTTTTCCCCCCTTTTATTTTTACCTGGTGGTCCTGCCAGTAACACACTTCATGTCCTAGGGTTTCAACCCTCACTCATTGTACTGTAACTTAGGAGTAGCAATGTTGTCCCACACCTACAAAACTCCTTTTCTTCTCCAACACAGGAGGGCGATGTTCTGTAGTTTAAATAAGACAAGAACTTGGAAGGCTCATAACTTTATTTGAGATTTCGATTTAGTGCCCAGAAATTGATAAGGACACTGGATTCCTGACAAAATCTGTCAGTTTCTGTACTTGCTGAGAATGTTCTCAGCCTGAAATACTAAAGCAGCCACCACATCTAAGAACTGATAAGCTGCAGTATATTAATTTTTTGTTCTTAGATTTTTTTTTTTAACCTCTTTACACCAAAGCCTCCTGGCACTTTAAGAGGTTTAGGATGCCGAGAGGCGGGGCGGAGCTTAAGAGCACGTGACCTCCATTATTACATACCCGTGCCGTTTCTTCAGAGCTGCGGAGACGCCCGCGCTCTATTCAAGCGGCCGCAGCCCTTGAACCCGGAAAGAAAGACAAGGTGAAGATGAAAGCCTCTGCAGCGGTGACAGAGCACTGCTGGAGGGCTTTCTTTCAAGGTAAGTCTTTCATAATGTGCTAGTATGCAATGCATACTAGCACATTTTGGCTTTACTTTGCAGGAAGAAACTTTTTGTTCCGCAAGCGTTTACTACTGTAAGTCACAGTAACTTATTAATTCAGCCTTACTGTGTTTGAAGAAGGCAATGAGCTAGTCACGTGTGCAGGGGAATGAGGATTCTTAGTAACCATGTTTACAAACTGCTAGTGTTGCACAGAAAAATATTTGTACTTTTGTCAGCAATAGAAAATCATATCTAATTGCAGAGCTCTGGGTTTTCAAAGTGGTTGTAAAGGCTCAAGTTTTGTGTGCAGCAGCCCCCTCCCCCATACTTACCTGAGCCTGCTCCTGCTGGGTAAACACTAGTAAAATTCCAAGCGAAAATTCTTAGGAAAGTTTGTTCGAAAATTCACAATACATTTAAATGTCATTTGAAAGAAGTTGAATGAATGACTCGTATAGCGCTACCTATGCAAACTGAATCGCTTCAGGGCGCTTCGCCGCCGGTGTCCATCTGCGGTATATCACGGTCCTTTACCCCATGGGGTCCCGACACGCTTACAAACACATACAACATACACATATTTGGCCAATTTTTTCGAGAGGATCTAATTAACTTACCAGCATGTCTTTGGAGTGTGGGAGGAAACCGGAGTATTCGGAGGAAACCCACGCAGACACATGGAGAACACGCAAACTCCAGGCAGATGGTGTCGTCGTCGGGATTTGAACCAGCGACCCTATTGCTGCTAGGTGAAAGTGCTATCCACTACACCACTGTGCTGTTCTTTCTAACTTCAAGATCTTGTTTTTCTTTCAACATTAAATTTTGGAATGAGTGAACAAACAAAACCACATACACTGTTTAAAATTCATACATTCGAGAAAATGTTCAAATTTTCTTAACACTACGGATGAAAATGAGCGTCGATTTTTGGCACCACTAATGATTAGAAAAACGAACGAACATTCTTAAAATGAAAAATGTTAAATGTAGAGTATAGCCTCAAGTATAATTTATTTAGTTTAGTTAGAAATAACAAAATACCATCATCTAAGTTGATATATAGAGAAAAGGGATGAAAATGGGGAGAAAGGCCAGTTGCTGAGGCTGGCCGTAAATCTAATCCCAGACTCGAGGTTTGTGATGGACTGTCTCGGTACTAATAACAAACAATATGGTAATTAAAAAAACATTTTCCAAATAGTTTTTTTAATGTACCTTGTATGTTATTTTTTATGTAATAAATAGTTTTTTTTAAATTAAAGGAATTGTTTGTTATTAGTACCGAGACAGTCCATCACAAACCTCGAGTCTGGGATTAGATTTACGGCCAGCCTCAGCAACTGGCCTTTCTCCCCATTCTCATCCCTTTTCTCTTAAAATGAAAAATGTTGAATGAAATTTTACTAGTGTATACCCAGCCTAACTTATAGGAGGATTAATAAAAGATGTACAGTCTGCTGTAATTGTGTGTGAAAAGTGATGGGTGATTCTGATTGTTCAGTTCACCTGACTGGCATAGAGAACCTAGTATGGATCGATATTATCTCAGCACACTTCAGAATCTGCTTCTAGTCAGATATACGATATACTGGCTCATTCAATCCCTGAATTTTAACCTTGTTCAATCTTTCTGATTCAACTTTACATGCCCCCGCATACAGCTAGATTTCTTCTGCAGCAAATGAATGACGCATATTTGGCAGTGATTTCTACCATGCAACAATAAGCTTACTAATTTCATTCTTTCTTTCTTTGCAGTCTCGTCCAGCTCATTGTTTTTCAGATTTATTCCTTCGTCTTCTTACATCGAGGATGTTAAATGATTTGTGTGATATTTCTAGAAATTTGGTAAGCTGGCATTGTTTTCTGTTTTATTTAGCACATGTACAGTGCCTTGAAAAAGTATTCATACCCCTTGAAATTTTCCACATTTCGTCATGTTACAACCAAAAATGTAAATGTATTTTATTGGGATTTTATGTGATAGACCAACACAAATAGGCACATAATTGTGAGGTGGAAGAAAAATGATAAATGGTTTTCAAAATTTTTTACAAATAAATATATGAAAAGTGTGGCATCCATTTGTATTCAGTCCCCTTTACTCTGATACCCTTAACTAAAATCTAGTGGAACCAATTGCCTTCAGAAGTCACCTAATTAGTAAATAGAGTCCACCTGTGTGAAATTTAATCTCCGTGTAAATACAGCTGTTCTGTGAAGCCCTCAGAGGTTTGTTAGAGAAACTTAGTGAACAAACTGCATCATGAAGCCATAAGAAGTCCTGTTTGCAGTTTGCAAAAAGGCATGTATGTGACACAAAAAACATGTGGAAGAGGTTGCTCTGGTCAGATGAGACCAAAATGTAACTGTTTGGCCTAAAAGCAAAACGCTATGTGTGGCAGAAAACGAACACTGCACATCATCCTGAACACACCATCCCCACTGTGAAACATGCTGGTAGCAGCATCATGTTGTGGGGATGCTTTTCTTCAGCAGGGACACGGAAGCTGGTCAGAGTTGATGGGAAGATGGATGGAGCCAAATACAGTGCAATCTTAGAAGAAAACCTGTTCAGAGTCTGCAAAAGACTTGAGACTGGGGGCTAAGGTTCACCTTCCAGCAGGACAATGGCCCTAAACATACAGCCAGAGCTACAATGGAATGGTTTAGATCAAAGCATATTCATGTGTTAGAATTGCCCAGTCAAAGTCCAGACCTAAATCCAATTGAGAATCCATGGCAAGACTTGAAAATTGCTGTTCACAGACGCTCTCCTTCCAATCTGACAGAGTTTGAGCTATTTTACAAAGAAGAATGGGCAAAAATATCTCTCTCTAGATGTGCAAAGCTGGTAGAGACATCCTCAAAAAGACTTTCAGCTGTAATTGCAGCAAAAGGTGGTTCTACAAAGTATTGACTCGGGGGCTGAATACAAATGCACGCCACACTTTTCACATATTTATTTGTAAAAAAAATTTGAAAACCATTTATCATTTTTTTTCCACTGAAGATGGAGGAACCCCCTAGGGGTGGGACTTTAGAGGCACTACCATAACAAAAATATATAAAAAAGTATAAAGTTTATTGTACAAGAGAAAAACACATAATAAACACATATGAAGGATGCATAGTACAAACGTTTCGCGAAAATGACATGGTACACAATCCTAAACCCAATGACTGTAGTCTCCTTCATCAGGGTTTTTCACAGGAAGTACAGCGTCTATGAGATTTAAATACACAGTAAACAGCCAATAGGTCCTGACAAATAATGCTACATATTTATTAAATAAAACAGAAAAGGCAATACTTACATCATAATAGCTAGAATTACACGCATCCAAAAAATCTTAAAAAGTGAGGAGTACTATGGCGAGGAGTCTCCCGCAAATCCCATCCACCGGGTGATGATTAGTAGAAACAAGAGGAAAAAAAGCCATGAGATGGAGGGGAGAGGGATGTCCCCTTCCTCACACCCGACAGCCCCACTGGGTTCCGAGATTCAGACCAACAGCTGGCTGGCACATGCACTGGGGCCCAAAACAAATGGAGGATCTGGAAAGAAAGCAGGGAGAAAGAAAATGAAAAAACAATGGTGGAGGTAGCGGTGTATCTAGAAAGGATGAACATGTAAATTGGGGGGGGAATATATTGCCATCCAAAAATGGTAAAAAAAAACCTACCTAGGTTGAAAGATGCTAGCACTCACAGACCGATGGGAGATGGGGGAAGGCTGCTAGGAGGTCTGGAAAGTCACAAGCTGAGAAAAGACCGCTGTCTGATGGAAGTGCTGTTCGAAAATAGAGAACACCCAACAGGGTATATATGTAAGACAAAGGACATACGACTGTGCAGACTGGTATATCACTAGAGGATAACCATTAGTGTGCAAAAAAAGTAAATAATATAATTTACCCAGACAGCTGAAGTTCCGATTGCAGACTCCTCCAGAGAGCATCACACCCCAGGCCCTACCTAACCTGCAGTGACTAGAGGGTATAAATAGAAACCCCCAACACTCAGCTGATCCGCATGATGCTGAACAGCTGGGTGTTGTCTGCTCTCAACCCAACCTCCATAGGCGGGCCCCCTGAGTCATCGCTGCGCCGCACCTCCACACGGCGCAGGCGCGGAGGACAGCGCGCGCATGCACCGCACGGACAGCATGGAAATTGAGCAGGCCGAATGGCGCACATGCGACAACGTCATGTGGAAGCGCCGCGAAGGGGGAACGAAGCAGCGGCGTCCCACCGGCGTGGCAAGATGATCTCATGACGGGGATCGCCATGGATCCCAACAGAGTGGCGGAGCCCACATCCTTGGAGGCCTCAAAGAGGCCATCCTGCCGTGCCGGGTGCATGTGAAACGGGTGCCTAAACATGGCAAGGCCTTAAGAGACAAAACAATAGTACTTAAAGGTCAAAAAATAATAAAGAAAAATGGGAAAAAGAAAAAAAAAAGTAAAAATATGAAAAAGAAATAATAATAAAAGTATAAATAACAATGAAAAGTCCCACAAATCAAGCCGCCAATTAGGCCTATTAAATAATACATCATTATTTTATTTAATTTTATTTAATAAATGTGTGGCATTATTTGTCAGGACATCTCATAGACACTGTACTTCCTGTGAAATTCCCTGATGAAGGAGACTACAGTTCATCTCTGAAATGTCGTTGGGTTTAGGATTGTGTACATTTCATGTCATTTTCGCTAAATGTTTGTACCATACTATGCATCCTTCATATGTGTTTATTATGTGTTTTTTTTTCTTGTACAATAAACTTTATACTTTTTTATATATTTTTGTTGTGGTAGTGCCTCTAAAGTCCGACCCCTAGGGGGTTCCTCCATCTCCATATTCATTCGGGATGCGGCACACCTTTGTTTCAAGCAGTTCTGTATTGATATCCCTTTTTCCTTGTCAAAAGAAGTTTATTGAGTATACAATGTTATAAAGATATATAAAGTAAGTTTACAGGGATCTATAAAGTAAGCTCATTGTTGTACAGTAGGGTTTATATAGGTAAATATCATGAAATTTCAAATATTAAACATTGGGTTCACGTAAACCTAAATTAAAGATATATGTCATTTTCTTAGTTACTTTTGTAGGTATTTAAATGATTTATACCTACTATACATATTGTTTACAGGTAGAGTGTATATAGGTCAAATAAATTTTGATAATGAGCTTTAATCGTAAGGTGGAGAAAAGGAAAGAGAAAGAAGAAAAAGGGTAGAAAGGTAGAGGTATGGTCCACAAGGTTGTCCCGCTCGTCAGTTTATTATTCTTTTTAGTTCTCTTTGAAGCCTTAGAATGGGTGTCTCTGTAAGTCATTTAATCTGTTACCATGGCAACAGGACAGAGTCATTGAAGTTTGACAGGAACTGTTGTTTTATCCAAGGATGCCAAAGTTTTTCAAATTTTGGAATTTGATTTTGATCGATGGCTACCATCTTAGCATGGGACATTGTATTATTCATTCTGTGAATTGTTTCTGCTAGTACCAATGTAGGAGATTTCCATGCCTTGGCCACTGTTTGTTTTGCAGCCGTTATTAGTTGGATCATAGGTTTGAATTGAGAGAGTGTTAACCATTCCGGTTTTAGATTAAGTAAAGTTATATATGGATCTAGTTGTATTATTTTTTTAAATATTTTAGATGCAATCACGAAGACTTCCTTCCAGAAGGTTTGGATTACTGGGCACGTCCACCATATGTGTAAATGTGTGCCTATTTCTGGGCATCCTCGAAAACAAAGAGCTGAGGTATTAGGTGAATATTTTGCCTCTCTAGCGGGTACAAGGTACCAGCGAGTTAGGACTTTATAATTTGTTTCCAGTGCTAAGATGTTGGGTGAAGATGACTTAGATGTGAGCCATATGTTAGACCAGTCCGTGTCTTCTAAAGTTCGTCCCCGGTCCTCCTCCCACCTCTGAACGTAAGAGGGTCTATTAAGATTTGCTACTCCATATAATTGATTATAAAGTGATGAAATTGTACCTTTAGCAAATGGATCTTTTGTACAGATTGATTCAAAAATGGATAATTGGGATAATGGTGTATCCTTTTTAGGAATGGTGTATAGAAGTTTTTGATTTGGAGATATCTATCTCAGAGTTTGGTAGATCATATTTTTCTCTAAGCGATGGGAATGAAAGGAATGATTTAGATGCTATGAAGTCATTTAGTGTCTGAATGCCTGATGTTGTCCAAGCTTTAAAAGAATTTGGGTAGATCCATGCCGGATAAAAGGCCGGATTTCTGATAAAAGAAAGGAGAGGATTGTGTGGAGATTGTAACTGATATTTGGTTTTTAGTTTATCCCAGAGAGATAAGTGTGTTTAGTTATGGGATTATGAATTTTAAAGCGGTCTTTAGGATCAAGCCATAATAAGTTTGATATTAATAGAGGGTCATTTTCTGAAGCCTCTATAAATACCCATAATGGGATTTCCTGTTTTGCATGGTATTTGAACAGACTGGCCAAATGTGCTGCTCTATAGTAGTTAGTAAAATTAGGGTATCCCAGGCCTCCTTTATTTTTGGGAAGATGTAGTGTGTGTATAGGTATACGTGGTTTAGAAGAGCCCCATATAAACGAAGTTGCTCTTTTTTGTACTATTCTCAAAAAATAGGAAGGAATTGGAATAGGGAGGACTCTGAATAGATAAAGCAATTTGGGTAGAATAGTCATTTTGATTGCATTAATCTTCCCTATCCAGGATAAAGGAAGTTGCGACCATTGTTTTATTAGGTTTGTGATCTGTCTTAATACAAGAGGATAATTGGTTGAGAATAAGTCAGAATGAGATGCTGTTAAATGAATTCCAAGATATGGGATTGATTTTTCTGCCCATGTGAATGGGAGTGCAGCCCTAGCCGGGATCAATTCCATGTTTGTGAGTGAAATATTAAGCACTAGGCATTTCTTAGGATTAATCATAAGGCCGGATAGGGCTGCAAATCCATCAAGAGCTGGTATTAAGTTAGGACCAGAGACCTGTGGTGATGATAGAAAAAGTAATATATCGTCTGCAAATATACATAATTTGTGTGTAATACCTCCTACTTCAATTCCAGTTATAGTTTGGTTCGTTCTGATGTATTGGGCCATGGGTTCGAGTATAAGGGCAAATAATAAGGGAGATAATGGGCAACCCTGTCGGGTACCTCTTTCGATATTAAAGGCATCAGATTTGTATCCAGCATATTTTATATAGGCTTTGGGTTTATTATATAATGCTTTGATCCATGTTAAAAAGTGGGGTCCAAAACCCCATTTTTGTAATGAATATTGCATATATTGCCAGGATACTGTGTCAAATGCCCTCTTAATATCGAGAGATAGAAAACATAAAGGGATTTTCTGTTTTTTAGCAATATGTGCCAATAACGCTGCCCTGCGTATATTATCGCCCGCCTGTCTATTTGGCATGAAGCCTACTTGATCTCTATGTATTAATTTTCCTATAATGCTATTGAGGCGTTTTGCTATTATTTTTGCTAATAATTTAATATCAAGGTTTAACAGAGAGATAGGCCAATAATTCACACAGGAAGTATCATCAGAAAGGGGTTTTGGGATCATACAAACAATTGCCATTAATGTTTCTTGCCGAAAAGAATGTCCATCTAGAAGTTTGTTAAAAGTTTCAGTGAGAATGGGAGAGAGTATTTCTGAGAATGTTTTATAGTATAAAGCCGAGTAGCCGCCTGGGCCTGGTCTTTTATTAAGTTTTAGGTCTTTTATGGCGTTAGCAAATTCATCTATAGTTATAGGCTCATCCAAACTGCTTTTTTGATTCTGAGATAACTCAGGTAAGGTTATTTTTGAGAAGAAGGATTCAGCCTCTGTAGGATTAAATTCATTGTTTGTCTTGTATAAAGTTGCGAGATGTGAGTGAAATTTATGGACTATTTTAACTGGATTACAAGTATAAACATTTTTTGATAATTTCAAACGTATTGGTTTGAAAGATTTGTTAGTTGAATTTAATGCCCGAGCCAAATATGTACCTGGTTTGTTTGTATTCATGTAGAAATTGTGTTTGGAGCGTTTGAGGGATTTATCAACTGACTCAGTGAGAAATAGATCGTATTCCAATCTAGATTTTTCCAGATGAGATTTTGTACTCTGAGATGGATTATCTTGGAATGATATGTAGGCTGCATTAAAATTGAGTTCTAGTTTTTTTGCTAGATTTTTGCGTTCCCGTTTAAATAGTGCCATTTGTCTTTGTATTGTACCACGCAAGACAGGCTTATGAGCTTCCCACAGTGTTATTGGGGAGATGTCTGTTGTATTATTAATTGATATGTATTCCTTTAAAGCTTGTTCAATGGCCATCTGATGTAGTGGGTGTTTGAGCATTATATCCGGTAAGTACCACGTTGGGTCATGCGCTTTTGGTATGGCTGAGGCTATAGTAGTGTATACTGCATTATGGTCAGACCACGGAATCGGAATTATATCTGATGCAATAATTTCTGGTATCATTCCTATTGTTAGAAAAATATGATCTATTCTGGTGAAGGTTTGATGAGGGTGCGAGAAATAAGTGAATTTCTTTTTCATTGGGTTACTTTCTCTCCACGAATCTACCAGATTGTATTTGGAAAGAAGTTGAGAAAAAGGTAATCTAGAGGTTATTTTGGATGGTGTAAAAGGTGATTTATCTAGAAATGGGAGGAGGACCTGGTTCGAATCCCCACACATTATCACTGTTCCTATTTTGTGTGTATTAATCACTTGTAATATATGTGAGAGGAATGGTGTAGGTTGTTTGTTAGGAGCGTAGTAGGAAATCACCGTGATTGCTGTATCCATTATATAACCCATGAGTATCAGGTATCTACCTTCTGGGTCTTTAATTTCTGATGATAAGGTGAATGGTGTGGATCGGTGAAATGCAATTAGAGTTCCCCTTTGCTTGGTACAGGCAGAAGCCGTGTAAATTTGTTGATAAAAAGGAGAAATATATTTTGGAGTAGAATCTTTGGTGAAGTGTGTTTCTTGGAGGCATACTATGTGAGCCTTCTTGTTATGGAAAGTATGGAAGGCTTTGGTCCTTTTTTGAGGGACATTTATTCCCTGAACATTCAGGGAAAGTATATTCAGTGGTGCCATGGCAACAGATCAAATAGTTTTGACTTACTTTTTGTTATGCAGAGCTGACTGCGCAGATCAACCTGTGTGGACTGAAGAGGTGAAAAGATAGAAAAGAAACCAGTGAATTCTGGAGTAAAGAGTAAACAAAAAACATATGAGATTAGATGATACATTGTATAAATTATTTTTTGCAAGTAATCACAATTTACCCGTGAAAGAGAATGAATATCTCTCTCAGGGGAATAAGTGACTTCGTCACACTCCCACATAATATGGTTGGGAGAATGAGGAAGGCTAATGGTGGTACACGGATCTTCCGCTTACAGGAGAGAAGTGCTATGTCAAAAGACATCAAAACGATGTTTCATTAATTGGAGTGCAAAATATAGTTTTTGTTGAAATTATTTATTCCAGGGTGGTTGTATATGGTTAGTCTTGCCCTAGGCTAAATAATTCAGTTAGAAAGGTACTGTTAATAACTTTGGTATTGATGAAGATAGTTTGGATTATTTTGGGATTTTAACCCTTTTAGAGTAAACAATTACATATTTTATTAATATGTAACTGTTTAGATATGTTAACTCATAAAATTGAGGTTGTATTGCTTCAGATTAGAATAAACAAAAACTTAATTCTAGGAACTAGTTAGGTAATAATATATTTGTTTTAAGAAAAAAAAGAAAAAGCTTCCATTACTTCTGGATTATTGAACATATTTGTCCTAAAAAGTAATAAATCTATTGTTATTACCTGATAATATATAACTGAACAAGAATTTCCTTATTTCACTTATATATTCTAAGGCTATATGAATCAGAAGCAATAAGAAATATAACTGGAATGTAACATCATCCCACACAGTGTGTGACTATCAGAATGCAGTTCCATTTTGTTATAAATACAGGTTTTTTATAGAGAACCTTCTCTTAGTATAATAAATGAAGAGATATCAGGAATTAGGATGTCAGTCCATTGAATCTTCTTGGTCCATGGATGATGTGGCATAACGGCCTCTTTTGTGAGAATGATGATTCCCATTTTGTTCTGGAATTTTCTGGGTGCTGCCTGAAGGTGAAGATGATGCCATTCTTCTGCGTGTGGGAGAGTTGCTGCTTGTGGGTTCTGTCAGATTTAATTTTAAAAGGGTTTGTTGTAGTTCATCTGCTGATCTGCTTCTGTAAATTGTACCTTGGTGGTTAAATCTGACTGAAAAGGGGAAGCCCCATTGATACATAATGTTGTGGCGTTGCAGTTCCATTAGTTGGGGTTTCATGGATCGTCTTTTAGTAATAGTAAGTTGGGATAGGTCAGCAAAAATTTGATAATTGTGTCCTTGAAAATTAAGTTCCTTTTTTTCTCTTGCAGCAATTAGTATTTGTTCTTTCGTTCTGTAATAATGAAATTTTGTGATTATATCACGTGGGGGTCCATCTTTATTTTTGGCTGTGAGGGCTCTGTGTACTCTGTCCAGTTCTAAACGTTCAATAGGGATATCTGGCTTTCGTTCTTGTAATAGAGCAGTAATAGTAGATTGCAGGTCTGTCACAGTTTCAGGTATTCCCCTTATGCGCAAGTTTGAACGTCTGGCTCTATTTTCGTAATCTTCGAGCTTAGTTTGAAGTATTAAATTCTCTTCTTTTAATTGTTCCAATTCTGTTATATTTTCTTGGGTTGTAATTTCAATTTCATCCATTTTTATTTCTAAGGCTGCGGTGCGGTTTCCCAGCTCTCTTATTTCTTTGGTTAGGCTTTTTGTTATTTGGTCTGAGGTTTGTTTTAAAGCCTTATGAAGTATCTTTTCAAATTGTAATAATATTTCTGGGGATGCTGAGGAGGCTTGTGGAGAAGTTTGTGAGAGGATTTGTTCTGTATCTGACTCAAATGGAGAGTCTTGCTGTGACATTTTCTGTCTGTGAGAGCGCCCTGATGCTGTATCTTGTGAGGTGACTGGAGCTGCTTCAGCTGCAGTGAGTGCCTGTGAGCTCTTTGTGAGGTGATTTTTATTTCTGCCACGGTTTCCTCCCAGTACCATATTTCCTGCCCAAACTTTCACAGTTTGTTCCCAGGGGCAAAAAGGTTCAAATGGATACCTTTTGAGTCTGCAGGCTCCGCTTTGTCCTTCTCTTCTCTCCTCAGCGGTGTGGAGCTCTAACAATGCATGTCTGCTCCGCTAGGCTCTGCCCATCTCCCCCCCAATATCCCTTTTTCATTCATTTCTTTCCACTTATATGCCACTTTGTGTTGGTCTATCACAAGCCTAATAAAATACATTTAGGTTTTTGGTTGTTACATGACAAAATGTGGAAAATTTCAAGGAACAAGCTTACTTTTTCAAGACACTGTATCTGATACTTACATTATCTCTGTTCTAACTCGATGAATTGCATGTGCTAAGTTACATTACTTGTTTGATGCTCTACGTCAGGGGTACTGAATCTCATTTTTGTTCAGTGGCTCTTCACATCACAGCCTCCCTTACATCACAACCCCCTTTCACATCACAGCCGCCCTTACATCACAACCCCCTTTCACATCAGAGCCCCCCTCGTATTACAGCCCCATTTACATCACAGCCCCCTTTGCAATCACAGACCCCCCCCCCTTTACATCACAGTCAGTCCCCCTTGCAGACACAACCCTCCACCAACTAACTCGCAACCCTCTTTCAATAACAGCCCTCTTTCAATCACAGCCCTCCTCCTTACATCAGACCCTTTATATCACACCTCCCCCCTCATATCCAAAGCTCCCCCCTCTCACATTATAGCCACCCCCCCCCCCCAATTTTACATCACAGCCCCCCATTTCACAGCTCCCCCTCCCCCCCTAGCATCAAAGCCCCCCTCACAATCTTTCCCCTTCACAGTAATATCTTAACACAGCTTTGCACAGGGCTTGAGGAATGGCAGGATGGACTCTTCTGTATGTATTTTCCTGCATGCCGCTGCTGTTGAACTCGCAGCAGGGAAGAGGGCGTGAGGCACGGAAGGTCTGCGGAGATGCTCAATTCTTCTTGTTAAAAAAAACTTGTGACCCACTTGTTTATAAAAAAGGTTGGGCAGCTTCCGCTCCCCCTGTAGACCTGCAGTATCTCCCGCCCTCTTCCCTCCTGTGAGTTCAACAGCAGTGGCGACAGGCAATTTTTTTGAAATTTGAGTTGTGCATTATTTCATGAGGGGTCTTGTCCTTGCGCTTCTTGGCAGAGAGCATACCACTGGAAAAAGATGCTGGAGAGGCTCAGAAAGGTGGCGAAGGGCCGGTAACTCGAGGATGGCACATCTCTACTTGGCTATGTCCATACCACGCCCCTGGAATTGTACATTATTAGGATTACATTTTTGTTATTTTGTTAACTAAGTCTTTTTATGAATAAAGTACAAGTCCCGTCTGCCACCACGGCAGAAGGCTTGTAGTTGTCCAATGGACTTTGAGCATGCAGAGCAGCTTGTAGTCCATTCACACGTTCTCCAGCTTTCTAAATGAAAACTCGTACAGCGGCACGGGCATGAAGCTGAAGGGAGAATGTGCAGGAGCCTGCACATTGCACTCCTGAGGGGAATAATAATAGATGCAAATTTTTTCCTGCAGTTTTCTTATATATTGTACTATATGAATGTTTTAGCATCTATGTGCAATTTCAGATTACAAGCAGCAGCACTACAGTGGAAGCCATGGAGGTTGATATTATGGATGGTGACATAGAAGCAAGAATTGATACAGAAGACCAAGGTGCTGTAGATCTTATTGATGACCATTCTTCTCCTGAAGTTACAGAAAGCGCAGACTATGGAGAATTGCAAAATGTCACTGGTAAGTAAATTAACCAGATCCAGGTTATTTGTATGGCAAGGTTTGGAATCTAGTGGGGTGGACCTTGAACACAGAGGCTGTAGATACTTTTCTTCATATAAGAAGCCCTAGGCAGGAATCAACTATTTTTACATTAATCTTTACCTTTTTTGTGCTGAAATACTTAGTTTCTTTCTTAAAAAAGACAAAGACCTAAAAATGGGTTAACAACCATGAAGGTAAAGAGACTGTTTACTAAAGCGGGGCTAAACTGTATTAAAACACCACAAACTGAAAACGCTATTTAATTCATTGTTCTTATTTAAAGCAAACCAAAGGACAAACGTCAATGGTTGAGCAAGTGCAACAAAAAAAAAAAAAATGTTCTAAACTTTACTGTAAAACAGAAACCGGCTGCTAGGGCCCTATGCAAAATAGGCATCCAATGATGTCAGAAGCGTCTGTAGGGTCATGAGACCACATTCTCTGTACAGTAATGTATTACTAATGGTAAACAAATTACCATAAGTTGGAATGGGTGTCTCAACCACGATATACAACTTACAGTGAAAGAATAGTATGATAAGCAGGAATGGGAAAGTAAAGAGGAAAAAGAAGAGAAAAGTGAAGGATCAGGAGTACGTCCATCCAGAGATCGATCACCTGTTCACCCGAGAGCCACCTTTAGATGCAGGGCACCTGTAGATAAGAAAGCCAGGAGTTCCATATTTTTTCAAATAGGCTTTGTCTCGGTCTTATTTTGTAGAGAAATCACTTTGAAAAATAGCGTCCCCCCCTTAGCATTTCCAGCTGTGGCCATCTTCAGTAAGGGCAGATAATTCATTTTACTTCTGGAATTCATCTGTCCTCAGCTAAAGCATGTAGGCAGGAGGGTGTGCCTAGTTGAGAAAGCCCCTCCTCCAGTTTAACGGGTAAAAATGGCCATGAAGACTCCTGGGATGTATGACATAATTTTGGCTTAAGCCAGAAACCAGGAAGAAATGTAAAAAAAGAAAGATGGTCAATATACTATACCTTCCTGTCCATCTTCCTACTATGTTAGCAGCATTAAAAATAGTTCATTTTAATTTAATGGAGTTAATATACTAAAGTAATCGGCTGCTCAGCAAAGTGAATGTTAGTAAATAGGGTGAACATGCTTTACTTAGAATAGCCAATCATATGTAAGGTAAATGAAAAAAAAACATGGATTTTTGCTAGGACTTGCTTAGTTGATTGAAGTGAATGCAGTGTTGCCATGTTTACTAAGCTTAGAGAACATTCTCTTTGCAAAGTAAACACCTTCTTCTTCAGTAAATCAACTGACATATCACGTAAGTCAAATCCTTACCTGAAAAATGTCTTAACACAGATTGTGTGTAAGAAATGTTCAAGGTTCCCAACTCAGTACTGCTAGTCTTATTCAAAGCTGTATGAATCTTTAGACAAAATGTATGTTATTAGTAGGGTGCCCTGTAGCTGATCATACATCGGGTAGTTCAGCTTTTTAATGTTTGACATTGGTGAACATTAGCACAACCTATACTGTATATAAAAGTAGAAACAAATATTAGACGTTTGTGTTCTCTCTGGGAAATTCTTCTATCATTCAAGACTACATACTGTCTTCTGATCTGTGCATAGATTTGATCGTCGATCTTAAAGAGGTTGTAAACCTCCAAAAAAATATGCATCGCATAGCAGCTCATTATGAACTACTTACCTTAGAACGATGCCCCGGATCGGCGCCGGCACACCGCCCACACGTTTCCCGGAGTTACTTCCGGGTTCACGGTTTCGGCGCTGTGATTGGCCGGAGCCATGATTACGTCACTCCCTTGGGTTCCCGCTGGTCACGGCATGGGCCCTGAAGAAACTGCATGAGCGGGCCGTTCCTTCAGTGCGCATGCACTGATGACATCGGCGGTAGACTATATAGTTAATATCTCTTAACCTCTTGCCGACCGCCGCATGTATATATATGTCGGCAGAATGGCACCGCTGGGCCAATGGGGGTACAGATACGTCCCTTTGAATTTGCCGCCGTGTGGTCACGTGTGCACCCCTGGCGTGCACGTGACCACACGGCGGCAAATTCAAAGGGACGTACCTGTACGCCCATTTGCGGAGCTGAAGAACGGGGAGATGCTAATGTAAACAAGCATCTCCCCGTTCTGCCTAGTGACACTGTCACTGATCATAGCTCCCTGTGATCGGGAGCTATGATCAGTGAAGTGTCGCTCGTAGCCCATCCCTCTAACAGTTAGAAACACTCCCCAGGACACACTTAACCCCTCTCTAGCCCCCTAGTGGTTAACCCCTTCACTGCCAGTGTCATTTTTACAGTAATCAATGCAATTTTATAGCACTGATCGCTGTCAAAATGACAATGGTCCCAAAAATGTGTCAGAATTGTCCGATGTGTCCGCCATAATGTTGCAGTCACGATAAAAATCACAGATCGTCGCCATTACTAGTAAAAAAAATAAATACTAATAAAGATGCCATAAAACTATCCCCTATTTTTTAGACGCTATAACTTTTGCGCAAACCAATCAATAAACGCTTATTGTGATTTTTTTTTTTTTTTTTTTTTTACCAAAAATATGTAGAAGAATAAGTATCGGCCTAAAATGAGGAAAAAAACAGTTTTTTTTTATATATTTTTGGGAGATATTTATTATAGTAAAAAATAATGCTTTTTTTTTTAAATTGTCGCTCTATTTTTGTTTATAACGCAAAAAATAAAAACCACAGAGGTGATCAAATACCACCAAGAGAAAGCTCTATTTGTGGGAAAAAAAGGACGTCAATTTTGTATGGAAGCCACGTTGCACAACCGCGCAATTGTCAGTTAAAGCGACGCAGTGCCGAATCGCAAAAAAGTGCTCTGGTCTTTGGCCAGCAAAATGGTCCGGGGCTTAAGTGGTTAAACGGTGCAAGTTTAGGAGATATTTACAGTACCTACAGGTAAGCCTTATTATAGGCTTACCTGTAGGTACAATTAAAGAGGAAGACTTTACTTCCTCTTTAATGGTTAGCCCTGATCAGCTGATTACAGCACATCAGGTGCTTATGTGTAAGCAAAAGCTCAACTCCAATTAGAGAATCATAGAAGCGTTCACTGCAGACCATTCTTTCTGATAACGTTGCCTGGCTGTCGTGGTGGTGTATTGGATTCAGTACTTTGATCCTCTGACCTTGACCGAACAGAACAGAAAAGTAAAGAAATTCTGACGCTTATTTACAGCATGCATCTTCCTGGTCAGTGACTCCAAAAGTACTCATGTCAGACACAGACAGGCATCAAGTTTTTTTTTTTTTTGTTTTTTTTTGTTTTTTTAAAGAAGGATACTGTCAGAGCCAGCATTCATGTTTTTTTTTTCGTTTTGGGAGGAAGGTATTTTAAATAACTGAAAGTTGGTCATTTTTAAGTATCCCCATAAATGGTTTGTCTCCCTGTAAACTGATACATCTGGCAGAGAGCTTGTTCTTTCTGAAAAACAGACTTACTGACCAGATCACCAGCTGAAAATGGAATGTAGCAGAAATCCTAAAAGAGAAAACGAATGCAGATATCGTATGTAAGAAGTACGGTAATAAGTTGCAATATATTAAATGTTTGCTTTTGGGTTTAATACTGCTTTGGTTCTGTGTTGTAACATGGGTGAATCCAATGGTGTCCCTGCAGAAAGGTTATGTCATGAGATGTGAATGTATGAGGAGTGTGTATGCACCACATCTCTAATCCAACCACTTTCAGAATGTTGCTGTCTCCCTGCCAGGTCCCCAGTGCACAGACGCTTAGCGGTGTCCTTATCCTTAGGCCGGCCATACATACATGGTTTGAATGCTGAACTGACCAAGATTGAAACCGTTAATGGGGTAGGCTGAATGTACCAAGTTGATCAGTTGATCAACTTTGGTACAACCAGCCTTCCGGATTCTCTTGCCATTTTTGCTAGCGGCTGCTATAGCCACTAGCGATAATCACTGGCTTCCCCCTGCCGGGAGAAGATAATGGCTCAGCAGGAGGGATTCCCCCATCAGCGCTGTTTGTGTTGATGGGGGAATCCAGCAAATTTCTTTCCTGCAACCTGCTGTTGCAGGAAAGAAATGTGCTCGGTGTATGGCCGGCTGTAAGCTGGTCATGCACTAATCGTTTTTTTAAATTACATATTCAATTTTGTGTTTTAGCCTTGACCTCTCGGAGTAGTTATCAAGGCATTGTGGTTTATTTACTAAAGCATGGAGAGTGCAAGTTCAGGCTCACTTCTGCATAGAAACCAATCAGCTTCCAGGTTTTATTGCCTTAGGCAACAGTCATCTGAAGTGAAGCAGTGTCTTGATTAGGTCTGTATTATTAATACTCTGGGTGTGAGGAGATAACACTTATGTTTTCTCTGTAGGTGCAGTGAGTCCTTTGTCAGAGGATCACCTCAGCAAACAAGAGATGGTGTTGATGCAGGCCCTGCAGTTCCTGTGTTTCTGTGCATCAGCTGCTGTCAATCGATCAGTCAATTTCAGACCTTCTGACATACGAAGAAAACTCCTCAACCTTATTGATACCCCACTGGACACTAGCAAGCCTCTTCATCTTCGCGTGGTAAGATAAATAATGTTAATGCTAAGTAAACGTAAGCGGTTAAACCAACACATCAGTCTGCCTGTCAGGGCAGTATTTGGATATTTAGGCAAACTTGGATAATGATGTGCTTTTGAAGAAACTCTGTCACAAATGTTTGATTAATTAAAGTGGTTGTAAACCTCAGACATGAAATATAAACAAAGCATACCTCTCTATAGTGTGTACTTGTTTCAATCCAGAGCACTAAGTGTCATCTCTGTTTGCTGCCTCATTCCTCTATCTGCATGAGTCACTTCTGACAAGTTTTCCTGACACCAAGTGAAAAATCATGACAAGGGAGGGATCTCTAGCTAATTGTCATCCTCACCTCTGTTCCTGTGTGCTGTGTGATGGTGGGTGTGTCCCTTCCCTCCAATCAGGGCTCAGTTCTCCTTACTGAGCTCTGTAGAGTGCAATTTCAGCTCTCAGCCCCCTGACAGCTCAGACAAGCTTTAAAAAATTCTGCACTTTGAATGGCAGTAAAGAATAGAAGACTGCAGATCAACAAGTACAACTTATGTAGGAGGATTTGTTTCATCTCTGTGTTGCTCCCGAGGCCAGTCACTTCACTGGGTATATGTAAGAGTTTACAACCACTTGCCGACCACTGCACGCCGATATACGTCGGCACAATGGCAGCGGTGGGCAAATGGGCGTACCTCTATGTCCCCTTCTAATTGGTGGGGTTAGTGGGTGCACGCGCCCGCCAGTACAGTGTGATCATGCCCGCGGGTCCTGCGGACTCGATGTCCGCCGGTGGCCCGCGATCATGTCACGGAGAGGCAGAACGGGGAGATGCCTATGTAAACAAGGCATTTCCCTGTTCTGCCTAGTGACATGACAGGGATCTACTGCTTCCTGTCATTGGGAGCAGTGATTGCTGTCATGTTAGTGGTAACCCCCCCCCCCCCCCCCAGTTAGAATCACTCCCTAGGACACACTTAACCCCTTGATCGCCCCCTAGTGTTTAACCCCTTCCCTGCAAGTGTAATTTAAACAGTAATCAGTGCATTTTTATAGCACTGATCGCTGTATAAATGACAGTGGTCCTAAAATAGTGTCCAGGGCTGAAGCGGTTAAGTAAAAACAAATGCTAGAATGCACTGACGGAGGTGGCATATATTGTTTTTAACAGGTTTATTAAAAGCTGTCTAATGCATACATAGATACTGTAGAGATGGAACAAACCTGGGACACACACACACACATCCCAACATCCCCTGCATACCTTTTCTGTAACAAAAATGAACAAAGGGGTCGCCCACTAAGTGAAGTTAGTGCCTTTTATCTCTTATTTTATACTTTTTCTGTAACGTTCTCTTACTGAATGTAGTCACAAACATCCATAGGTAGCTGTCAGGGGGAAAAAAAAATAAAAAGCATGTAAAATTTTTTGCAGCATTTATTGACCTTACCAACTGCACTTTTAAAGCCAAGTCCTAATTCAACACTATATTCTGGAATATTTTAAAGTACAGGTATCCATTTAGGTAAACTTGAACTAAACCCCCTCTATCTTCATTCTTCCAGGCCTCCTAAGCTCATCTGCCCATCACAAGGAATGGGCTTCTCTAGTGTTAAGTCTTTTTGCAAGAGTTTTCAGTACCAGCACCCATTGACCTGAAAGGGACCATATAATGAGGTTCCCCGCTCCCTGTATAAGGCCCTTTCATAGCAGTAGCACCTGAAGAGAATTTCTGCAGAAAGTCTGTAACCACAAAATTAGCCTGCTGCTGTGAAATTGGAGGCCATACTGGCTTCTGTAAAAACAGGAGTGGGCTTTTGGAATGTGGGTTATTGTTCGCTTATCTAAAGGTGAAACTGTTCTTTTATATGAATCTCTCAGTACTGTATCAACATTTTGAAACCCTAAAGTATATTTAACTCCGAACTTCATTCTATTTGCCCATGGAGCACCCAGATGACAAGCACTACACACAGCACCTTGACTTCTGCACCTCCTGGTCCTTTAATTCTGCAGTCTAATATGATCAACTCTTAAACTCTTTCATTAGACTGCTGTATAAAGAATCATTTAACAGTCTAATGAGCGAGTGTAATGGTGGCCATTAACACTTGATTTATTATAGATTTATTTCCCGATTGATCTCTTCTGCTTCCCGATCTGTATTCTATAATTGTCAATCCATTCAATCAATATGCCACAAGCGGGGTAGTGGATTTGGATCGATACTTGAGGTACAATCCTAGTTATAATCATAAATTATTGATTCATAAATTATCGTTTATCTGTATCCACCATGCAATCTCATAATCAGCTGCATATTTGCACTTTGATCTATTATAAGCACTTCTTTGAATTTTCTCATAGCATTTGCACTTTGACCCGTTTTTATGCATTTTTTTGCACTGTATATTATGTATTTTTTGAAGATTGCACTTTATTGGTTATCAAAGAGTGTGTATGTGTAATGTATGTGTGTGTTTGTATATGTGTATATGTGTGTGTATGTGTGTATATATATATATAGCGCTACCTCACTTGATTGCTTTTATATCATTTTGGTGCTGGTGACACTTTAGAAGTCCAGCAGCTATATACACATTTATTTACACTTTTATTATTTATATCTTAATCTCCAACACTTTGAGTAGCGCACACATACCCCACTTGTTTATATCATGTAATCTCATAATCTGAATGATCAAAATCTGATTGATTTCATGAACAAAGTATCTTTGTGCCGCCGACTTGATGTAGAACGAGCGATAATATTCTACCCTGAATAAAATAAAATAGAACCACTTATGCGCTAACCAAGTTGGTAATCCAAAAAAAATATACCTGTATATAATGTCTCCAATCCAGGAAGCTGCCAACACTCAAAATTGTGTCCCCACAAACAAATAATCAAAATAAAAAGTTTAACGCTATTTATCTAAATCACCGGCAAAATTCATAGATTCTCAATTATAGAAATAATGTGATAATGATAAACTCGCACAACACGATATGTGAAAGACATGAATGTGTACTCTTGCCTAAAAAATACATCAAAATTACAGTGTTGTCAAATCAATATGTGACACAGTATAACTAAAAATATATATGAAAAAAATGTTAATCAGATAGTGATAATGTACCCTACTGGGTTTCGAACCATATTACAGTGCTGTAAAGTATCCCCCCAAAATAAAAAT
The DNA here is from genome assembly GCF_042186555.1 of Aquarana catesbeiana. NCBI lineage: Eukaryota > Metazoa > Chordata > Amphibia > Anura > Ranidae > Aquarana > Aquarana catesbeiana. Next base: position 136,455,883 of record NC_133325.1, on the reverse strand, counting down.
ATTTGCATAATAATACAAACGCTATTAAAAATATTTCAGAATGTGTGTGTATATATAGACAACAAAAGAAAGTGTATATAAGCCAAACCCATACTGTATATATGAATAATAGTTCTTCTAAGTGATATAACCACTTTCAGTCCTGCAATAAAGACAGTTTTATATAGAGCGATCAAATGAAGTGAAAGAAGCTCCTTTAAAGTTCAGCGATGATAAAATAATGACACAGCACAAAGGGGCTTCTTGCCTGGTGAGATCCCAGTCCAGTGAAAATCTTTACTCTACCACCGTGCAGTCTAGCAGCTCACCTTAAATGGAGACCTATACTCTCTTAATATATCCAACATCGCTTGACATAAAAGGTTTCCTCAGTTCTCCTTTATTCAGTGAGTATTATATGCAATGGTAAAAACCACCATAGTGAAGTACTTTAAAAAAAAAAAAAAATCTTAAAAGTAGTAACTTGCATATAAAACTCTGTCATCAGTGTGACACGCTCTTCCAAGAAAGTACAAAGCGGGATTTCCAGTCTTGGCTGCAGGGAGTGATGTCACTTGGCTCCTCCCAACACGGTACGTCACAAATAAAGTGACTTCCTCATTTTGATCAAATAGCACATCGATTGGATAAAAAAAAAAAAAAATGGAAGCCTGCGTGGTCACCATAAGATGTGGCGATATTGGACTGTAGAATGTTAAAGTTTCTCCCAGTGGACTGGTAAATAGGGGGTCTTAGCTTTGTTGTGGACGTGGTTTATTTCAGAATCAGTCATGCAGAAACCAAGTTGCTAGGTAACAAACCTACTTTGCCTGCAATTTTACGGTATTTGCAATCTGGCTATTTGTGTCCAACTGGCAGGCTGGCTTGGAGTATCTTGGGGAGGGGGACCCAAAGTGGTTCTATAATAAGCACATACAATCCTAAAGTGCAATCTTCAAACAGCTGGATAGTTTAATCACATCTGTTTGGTGTGAGTTGAAGATGGGGATCTTTTTTTTTTTTTTTTTCTTTTATTCTCATACAAGGAGCAATTATAAAGAATGACATTCTAATCTGCCTGAAAACTGACCTGTGCATTGACACATTGACTCTTTTGAATGAATGAATGAGTGACTTGTATAGCGCTACCTATTCGAACTGAATTGTTCTTAAATGAATTGACGTATATTACAGTTTTGTTCCTTACTCTTGTAGTACCTACAACTGCTAAATGACCTTCCTGTGAAAGATGTTCCTATGCCTGTGGACGATATTAACATGCTGCTAAAGCCTGTCCCGTAAGTATGTTCTCAGCCTTTTCTAGTGACTGCATGCAGGGTGTAAGTGTCTCACCCTCTGTTCTTTACAGTGACGTTTGCTTATCCTACCGACGAGACCAGGAAGTGTGTGCAGCCATTTTGAAAAGCCTTCTCCCAGTTGTGCTATGTCTGGGACAGGACCAGGATGAAACAGATGAGAAGTGTGATGCTGAAGGACAGTTGCTAAGTGTCATACAGGGCTTCTGGTAAATAGATTTGTTTTTTATAGGCATAAAGCTTGAAGCATCTTCTGTTCATTTTTAATCCTTATGTTTGTTATTCAGGCATCTGACCAAGGAAGGAAAACACACTGCACTAGTGCGACTGGCCCTTGTGAATTGTATGAGAACATTCATTGAGGTACACTTTACTTGCAGTTGTGTCAAGTTATTTCACATCCAGATTTTTCTTTGCAGTCATTTGGGATCTTTTTGATGTTGATTAACTCTGGGAGATATTTTAGCCTCCTGTACAGAGAAATTGACAGATCATGAATGGTCTCCTTTATATGACCGTCACTTTGTCCTATTTCCTCTAAAGAGCACCTGAAATGAACAAATTATACCCAAAAAAAGAAGACCAAGAGACGATTCACCATTATTCTGATAGGCTTTCTGCAATTGCTCTTTCCCTCATTACTGATTTGCCATGTCTTATTTCACACTGGGGGAGATTTATTAAAACAGGTGCGCACAGAATCTGGCGCAGCTTTGCAATGTAACCAATCCACTGCTAGGTTTTATTGTCACAGCTTAACTGAACAAGCTGAAAGTGGAACTTCACTCTCCCAATCAATATTTTTTTAATCCTTATGCTGCTAGCATTAAAAAACAGTTATGATATAATTTCCTATTTCCTTTTTTTACATTTTTTTTTTTTTACATTTCTTCACTTATTTCCTGGTTTCTTGCCTAGGCAGATGATGTCATACATCCCAGGAGTCTTCAGGAGAGGAAGAGGAGTTTTCTCAGCTAAGCACACTCTCCTGCATGCATGCTTAAGGGAAGGGCAGATGCATTCCAGGAAGTAAATGCTACATGTATCGTTTGCCCCTTACTCATGATCAGAAATGCTAGGAGTTTTTTTTTCAAAGTGATTTCTCAACAAATAAAGCATGGAGACATGAATGGATGGGGGAGTTTGCTTTGAATTAAATAGTGTTTTTGGTTTGTGGTGCTCAGATGCAGTGAAGATCCGCTTGAATTTGGAAGTCGATTGGTTACTATGCACAGCGGCACCAAATTCTGTGTGCACCAGTTTTAGTAAATTACCCGCACTGTGTCTCTGTGCAGGTGGCCATCTTGGTGGAGGCTAGATTTTGCTCAAGTTAAATCTGTCCCGTTGATGACTAATAATCTTTATACTGATAGAGGCATATTCAAAAAGCAGCAGGAGAGGGCCAGATAGGTCAGATCTACAGAATGTATGAAGTAGAAGTAGGAACATTCTTGTACTAAAGGTTCTCCAGTTCAGCTTCCTCCCCAGCAAGAAGCACAGCAGTGATATCACCAAATCTCAGTTTAGATCTTCTGGGGCTAGCAGTTGGAGGCAGCAGCACGTCAGATCTCACTCTGCAGATCTACGACTATAAGACCAAAGGCATAGAAGTTGCAGCACAGAAAGCGCACTGCTATTTTTCAAGAGGAGTTTGATAAAAAAAAGGTAGGTTTGTTTAGGACACTACTTAGGCACAATTAAAGCGGTAGTAAACCGCACCTATTTTTTTTTTTTTCTTTTAAACCCTGCAAGGTAAAGGCATGATGTGCTAGTATGCATCGCTTGCATATGCATGCATACTTACCTTAGATTGAAGCCCTCTAGCGGTGCGCTGTCACCGCTGATAGACGCTTCCGTCTTCAGCCGGTCTTCCTTCCGGGTTCGCGTCCTCCAGCCGTCTGATTGGCTGTGCCGCAGTGATGTCACTCCCGTGCATGCACGCAAGTGTCATGGACCGCAGCACAGAGCTCTGAAGTGATGGCACAGGTATACCTTCCCTTCAGCGTGCATGCGCCAGTGGTGGCAAGCAGTGTGAATATCTCCTAAACTGTGCAGGTAAAGGAGATATTCACTGTACCTACAGGTAAGCCTTATTATAGGCTTACCTGCAGGTACAAGCCAAAAATAAGAGTTTACTTCCACTTTAAAATTTCTAGATATTCCCTATAAGACAGGAAGTCTTCACTATTTGAATTCCGGTTCATAATAAACCCCAAAAATATCTTTTTATTTAGTTTTTTTGCAGCTAAATTCATTATAAACCACAATGCTTGTTTTCTGTTTACCACAGGTTGATCCTCAGGGTAAGTGGGCCATTCTTAATGTAGGAGGGACCGATATTTCTATGCAAGATGCCTTTTCTCAATTCCTTGCAGATGCACATCATCAGGTTCGCCTGCTCGCTGCTCAGTCTACAAACAGGTAACAAAACTCTTTTGAATATAATGTTATGTGAGTTAGAGAAGCAGAACCAGCACTTGTGACAAACGTGGGTATCAGATCCCTGCCCTCCTCACTAACTCATGACAAGGACTGTCCAATCTTATACCACGCCGTCACTAACATAACAATGCCACTCTCAGCTGCACCCAGCACAAAGATTTTTCAACTTGCGGGACCACAATCTAGGTGCCAGCAGCCTGAGAGCGATTGTCACTGGTGCTAATTAAGCAGTTAACCCTCTAACTGCCACCACCTCCTTAGACCAAGCAGGAGGGACTCGTAATTTTAGCAATACCAATTTTGATTTTAGAATAATTATCTGTAACACACACTGCCACCACGGACAGGTATGTAGGCTTTATCCTATGCAATAGCCCTCTTCAAGGTACAGGTTCTTGGTTAGCTTGCATTAAGAGCTTAGGGACAAGGTTAACACTTTCCAAAATTAAGGTTTTAATAATGAAAAGGTCAAAATTGGTGAAAATAAAATATTTACAGAAAAAATGTGTTTCAAAGAAATAAAGACAATATACAGCAACAGAATAATAAGACCGAGTGAAAAAGAATACTTGCGCAATGTCTTGGGTTGAACAGCGTTCTGTTGATAAGCCAGGGATTAATCGGTTCTCAAATTTGACAGATATTCCTGGTTTGATGGTAAAAAAGAATTGACAAACTGTCCTGGTATGTCCCTTTTCTTTGGGATCAAAGGGGCGTTGACGGATGCCAATGACCAGTCGTCTGGTCATCTCATTGAGGGGTTGTTTGCTGGGAGGTCTCTACATTCATGACCGTGTCCCAGGTACAATTTGTGATAAATATTCATATCTCTGCATCTCTACTGTTTATATTCTGCTCACATTCATATTATGGTCCAGCGTGACATTTGCTTCAAAACAAATATAAACATGGCAGGTTTCCAATGTCTATATTACCTAGGAGGAATAAGAGGTACCAGTGGTTTCCCATATGATCTGACATTGGGGTGCTTGAAATGTTACAAATTATCTGAGGAAAATAAATATGTCCATATTATGGCTGTGCTATTATTAATTTGGAAGTTATAAAACATGCTGAAGTTTCAGAACTATACTAAATTGTCTGCACTCTGTGGATTGAGGTATTTACGACAGGTATCTGCTGGTTCTCTGGATTGAGAGGGTGACAGTTTTATTATGGTTTCCAGCCTTTAATTGTGGATTGGGTAATGAAAAGTCTGTGTGTCTGATCATTGGACTGATAAGGTCCTGGCCTCAGTCGCCAGTTTGTGTATTGGATAACTGAAAGAAAAAGTGTGTGTGTGTGTGGGGGGGGGGGGGGGCGAGGTCATTGTGGTGTGCCCTTTACAAGACAACATGGCGGAGGTGAGCTGAGACATGACAAAATGGCTACTATGTACACAGCTATGCGTTAGCCCAGTACGCATTACTGTTACAGCACTGTTTACCAGAAAATAATAATTGCTAATATTGTACAGTTATCATTGCATTAGATGGTTACATATCATCATCTAATTCATCTGTCATTTCTAGACTATTTCAAAACACAAGATCTCAAGCACTTCCCCTGAAGTTGCAGAAGGCGGCATTTAAAAATGTTTACATGAAGGTGCAAGAAGGCATGAGTTACTTGGTAATAATGCACCTGATTTTTATTTTTCATGCTGTTTTGTTTCATAAGCAATACTGTTTTTCATAATTCTGCTCAAGAGAACCCCAATGAGCAGTGAGTAGTTAAAAACCCTGTTGGGTTTTTATTGCTGTCTGTGTTCCTTCAATTGCTTTATTTGTCCTGGTTACCATTGTCACTGTGACTGAGAAGAATTAAAAATGTTAAATTGTCTTCAGAAAAAACACTAGAGTAGTAATTTTCCTACTAGGAAACTTTTTCCGGTCAGAACTGTGTAAGGGGGGATTTTTTTCACTTTAGAAAAATTTCCTCTCTGTTCCTGTTGTGTCTACAATAATAATAATAAAGGAAAATCTCTCAAATGGGTCCTCAGTGGCAAAAAAAACCTTTAAAGCCAAAAAGTTTTTTTCTTATAATGAAAGTGTTACTGAACCCACAACAGTAAAATCTGTATATGCAGTAAAGCGTGCTTGTTATACCTACAGTGGAACCTAGGGGGTTAATCCTCTGCATTGTGTAAAAAGGTTGTTTGATCCTGTCTTCTCTGATCCTCCTCTTCCACTGTCACCAAGCCTTCTCCTGATAGTACAGAGGCTAGGGGACAAGCTGCACATGTTTGGTGTGTATTGTTAGTGAGTTTTTTTTTCTTGGGGTGCATGTGATCAGCACAGGGCCAATAAGCACTGTCCAGACAGAGGGTCAGGAGTCATACAGTTTCATAGGACAATTGGGGGAGAATGAAAACTCATCCTACGAGCTTTAACCAGACGCTGATAGAATTCGCAAGACTGCTATTTACTGCTGATGAGAAAAGATATTTAGCAGTTTTTATATTTACTAAAATAATTACATTTCCTTGTCCTCTGGAAGACCAAATATAGTGAATGCAGGCTCCTGGGTTTAGTAACACTTTAAGTATACTTTAGATGAAAGGGATGATTTGCCTCTAATAGGTGTTGATTAAAGAATAAGTGCACTTGAAAAAGTTGCATGTATCCTTTTTTTTTTTTTTTTCCCCTCCTAACCTAAGGGGTCGAATATCGGACGGCATCAGTTGGTTAAATAGAAACCAGATGAATTTGACCCATGTGTACGGCAGCTGGTACGACAGCTGGCCATTTGGCTGGCTTCTGTCGAAAGGAGCACGACTGAAAAATGTCTGCTGATTGGCACCCAATGGCTGAGAGCGCTGACCGGTATGGTCTGAGGGGGCGTCCCCCTCTTAGAACAGAATAACACAGCAGGGGATGACACTGTACTAACATCGGATTGTTAGTACAGCGGATTCTCCTGAGCTCTTCGTTTTTTTTTTCAATCAGCCCGTTAGGTTGAAGGAAATTTTTTTACTAGTGTGTATCAGGCTTAACCCACCCCTCCGCCTCCACAGCATACTTAGCTTGGTTCACCGGCTGCGGTTCCGCTGTTTACATCCAGTGCCGCAAGTCTTCAATGTCCTGGCTGCCCTTACACATTAGTACACAAAATAATTCTACAGGGCTGTGTCTAAAGGTCAGAAATAATCAGAGAGTCTCATAGAAGCCTATGGGGCTGTGATGCTGAGGAGAGCCTCAGACTGTGTAGACGTGCACTGCTGGATGTCAGCAAACAGCAGAACCCTGGTCAGTGGATTGAAGTAAGTATACATCTGTGAAAGGGGGCAGGGTGGGTTAGCTCAGGGGAAGGGGTCAAAAAGGATAAGTGCACTTATCCTTTTAAACATTTTTATTTACAGCATCCTTTTTCTATTCTTCATTTCCTGTAGTCCCGCAGTAATCAGGATCCAGAGGAGATTCCAGATGAGAAGTATAATAGAAACTCTACATTGCTGATGCTGGTTTCAGTGATTCTTCTGTCCAGTCCTGTATGTGAGAAGCAGGCGCTATTTGCTATTTGTCAATCAGTGAAAGAGAATGGCCTTGATCCTGCACTCATCAAAAAGGTTAGTTGCTACAAATTCTTAGTCCCTATTTATACATTTATTGTTCAATAAATTTTTATTGAAAAGATTAATACAGTTTACAACGAAACAACAGTATGTGCTACCATGTGAATATTTCAGTAAATATAGGGAGCCTCTGGGAATGTACTAAAGTCAGGACAATATGAGTCATGAAAGTTGAGACCTCATACACCTAATGCCATACAGCAGACATTATACAGTTTAACACACCCATTTACCGAGGGATTATATTCAAGGAGCAAGACTGTAGGGTAGAACATACCTTATAAACAGAAGAATAGAAACTGTACAGGATAGAAAAGAGGAAAAAGAAGAGGAAAATAGAAAAAAAAAAGGAGGGGGGGGGGGGTTACTCTTCCTTGACGCAGAACCGGTGGGTAAAATACAGAGCTGTTTGCTACATTATATTGGTTGGGACATAATTTCCGCATAGGCAGAGGAGAGTTTAAAGGCAAACAAGCAGGACCATATTTTATTGGATAACTCGGATTTATTTCTAAGGGAGTAGGTGATATCTTCCATATGAAATATAAAGTAAAATACTGCGCTAAAGTTCCAAGTGTATATGTGTGTGTATATATATATATATATATATATATATATATATATATATATGTATAGCTGCAACAAAAACTATTAAATATCTCTATAGTACAAAAATTGGTGTATAAATATGTTGCGCTTATAACATAAATCACCCTACATAGTAAATGAAAAAAATGCAAAAGTGCACAAATTACAAAACCAATGAATACAACAAACTCTGAGTGAACAGAACGTGCAGAATCTGTGTATGGAAGTCCATATGAGAAAAACTCTTCATCAACAGTAAAAAATAATGATGATTGAGTCCGTTACAGAAAGCAAAACACAGTGTGATTCAAAAAGTGTAATGAAAATGCAAAAGTCCTTCAAACTTCACCCGAGAAGAGAAAAAAGGATGAGATGGGGAAAAGTGAGGAAATCCTGGGATCAGAAGACCAAAAAAAGACCAAAAACACCACTTGGAATGTGGGACCCTTACCAGAACTGGTGGACCCCCTTAAGAGCAAGGTCTAATGCGCAAGCAGATCAAGCCCTCTGCAGGGTCTAACCCAGTGTTTCTCAACTCCAGTCCTCAAGGCCTCAGGTCATGTTTTCAGGATTTCCCTCAGATGAAACGGCTGTGGTAATTACTAAGGCAGTGAAACTGATCAAATCACCTGTGCAAAATAGTGGAAATCCTGAAAACATGACCTGTTGGTGCGCCTTGAGGACTGGAGTTGAGAAACACTGGTCTAACCAGCCCTGTCCTCCTGGAGCCCTCCAAACGTAGTGGAAATCCTCCGTGATGTCTTGGTGTGGAAATGGAACATCCGGTCTGTGACCGCACTGTGACACAAATCAGCAGTGTGAAGGTACAGAACACAGTCCGATAGTGTAAAATATTTGAGTTTAAAATTTGATAGCCTTTATTGCTAAAACAGAGCGGACATGGCCGCATACAAAATAAGAACAGCCGGCAAGCTGTGAAAAACACATACATCTGGGGTCACGTGGGGCATAATGACGTCAGTGCGTAGCACCGACCTACATGTTTCATCATACGTGACGTCTTCCTGGGGCACGGCGAAGCACTGAGCCATCACCTTTTATCTCATCCATGGAAAACCACGCCTCCTTTTCGTCCGGGCACCATATCCTGAATTACAAATGTGCATATCTCAATTACGAGAAACGCCAAGCCTCGATCTGATAAGCGGAACCAATGAGGAGTCACTCAAAAGAAGAAAGGTGATTAGTAATCAACTAAGAGAGGGATTGGGCTATATGTATCGAAACAAACCTAACATCTAATTTCACACGTGAACCACAACATTATCTATAAAAATCCAAAGGATAATTATGTATAGAAGAGAGAGAAAAATTTAACTGAAAATGTCAATGGTAAGTGACAAGCAGTCACCACCACAATATTAAAAAACTTTATTAGCACGAGGAGCGAGGAAAACTTAACTCCTCATTGGGCCAAGAATATCACATCTGCGCGATATTTCTTCCATGTGATATATACGATCTACTTCTTGCAACCATTGGGGAAGAGATGGAATTGTGGATTGTTTCCAGAATTTGGGTATCAATGACTTTGCCGCATTTAGAAGGTGTGGTGTTATAGATTTTCTATATGGTCCCACGAATTTGCCTGTACATTTAAACAGTACAGCCCATGGATCATTAGGCACTTCTGAGTCTTGAATCTTTTTGATCCAATGTAACACAGTGGACCAATATGGATGAATAGGCGGGCATTGCCACCAGATATGGGCATGGGACGCCTGCTCGCCACATCCCCACCAACAAATTGCAGATATGGTCGGAAAAACTTTGTGGAGCACAGCAAGGGGTATAATGCCATCTGGTCAACAATTTGTAGTTTGCCTCCACAGTTTTGGAGGATATTGAAGAGGTGTGAGCTAGTTAGAATGGTTGACCGTTGGGTATCCGATAAAGGTTGTTGCAGATCCCTTTCCCATTTAGATAAGAGTGTAGGTCACTCTTTAGGAATTAGTGATGACAGTGCTTGGTAGAATAAGGAGGTTGATCGCTGGCAAGGATGCTTTCAACTGCAGTGATATCTGACATTGAGCGTAGGGGCTTCGGTAGGGATTTGATGAACAAGGAAAGCTGTTGGCATTTCCATTGGTCCATGAAGGACACCGTGGTGGACGGTAATAGCGTAGATATAGGTAGAATACTGCTATTAGTGGCAACATGATGGAGGAGAACAGGTGTTGAAGAGATCCATGTGCGAAACTGAGGGCCCAGGTTCCCCGGTGGGAAGTAAGAGTGACCCATTGATTACATAAGGGGAGAGTTGCAGGGCCATTTGTGCAGCTTACAGAGTGAGTCCCAGATTGACATAGTGGACCGTGTTAGTAATGAGGTGTTCATGAAAAGCTTACGGAATTTCCTGGGGATCCATAACTGCGGGATCAAGTCCGTCCCACTTAGGTCACATTCTAGTTGCACCCATAGCTTAGATTCTCTATGGTACTTCTAGTCCGAAATTCTATTTAGTACAATTGCTAAGAAATAGCTCTTAGTCAGGTAGGGCAAGACCCCCTTCATGTTTAGGTTTAGTGAGTTGGTTTCTAGAGATTCTGGGACATTTACAGTTCCAAACATAATTACATACCAGTGACCTCATCACATTGAAGAAACCTATAGGGATCTTGTAAGGAATCAGTTGGAAAATAAACAGCAGCCTGGGTAAAATGTTCATCTTCACAACACTGATTCTCCCCAACCATGAGTGTGCTAGCTGGGTCCATTTGTGTAGGTCCGAGCGGATTGAATTTAGTAATGGGATAAAGTTTAAGCGGAATACTGATGCAAGGTTGGGGATGAGGAATATACCAAGGTATTTTAGTGAATGGGGTTTCCAATTGAAGGGAAAGGATGGTTTTATATGAGATACCATTTTGTGTGGGACCGAGATGTTTAATATTTCTGATTTGGAGAGGTTGATTTTAACCACTTGCTTACTGGGCACTTAAACCCCCCTCCTGCTCAGACCAATTTTCAGCTTTCAGCTCTGACGCACTTTGAATGACAATTGCTCGGTCATACAACACTGTAGCCAAATGAAATTTTTATAATTTTTTTCACACAAATAGAGCTTTCTTTTGGTGGCATTTAATCACAGCTGGGATTTTTAATTTATGCTAAACAAACAAAAAAAGAAGGAAAATTTTGAAAAAAAAATCATGTTTCATAGTTTGTTATAACATTTTGCAAACAGGTAATTTTTCTCCTTCATTGATATGTGCTAATGAGGCGGCACTGGTGGGCACTGATAGGCTGCACAGATAAGGCGGCACTGAAGGCCAATGATAAGATGGCCCTGATGGGTGGCCCTGATGGGATTGCACTGATGGGTGGCACTGATGGGCACTGATGTGCAGTACTGTTGATGAGGCACTGATAGGTGGCACTGTGGGCACTGATGGGTAGTGCTGGTGGGCACTGGTAGGCGGCAGTGTTGTGTACTGCTAGGTGGCGCTGACAGGTGGGCACTGAGGAGCTGACGGCAGCTCTCCGTGATCAGGACTGATTTCCCGCTCACAGCCACCGGTGATCGGCTTTTTTTTGTTCTCCTCACGCTGTCAGCGCGAGGAGAGAAAATAGCCGATTGCCGACTCTGTTTACTTCACATGATCAGCTGTCATTGGCTGACAGCTGTTCACGTGGTAAAGGGTCGTGATCGACCCCTTACTCCAATCTGTGATCCAGCGAGTCTCATAGATTTGCTGATCACAGAGTGCACCCTGCAGGAGGCGCGCAGGCCGCTCGGGCACAGGAGGACGTCAATAGATGTACTCCCGGCAAAGCAGGTCAGTGACGGCTACAGCGCGGATCCGAACAAGTTAAAGTTGGATATGGAACCAATCGGATGTTTTTACTGAAATATTAAAACAGTATTATATTCATGGAATTATGCAAAAATCTGTGGTTAAGGAGATTTTCAAATTTTTCCACAAATCAAATTAATTCAAATTTGTTTATGCATGCTAGTTTGAAGACCAAAACGAATACATCGATGTGCTAAAATATATATATTTATTAACTAAAAATTCAGTGTGAAATAATATTGGATAATTGATGATAATACAAAAAGGATACAATTTCAAATATATGGGCGATACAGATGAAGAGACATTTTACCACAATTTTTTTTTTGCTCTCCTCTGCTATGTGTCTTTCATGTTCTATCTTAGCCTTCCTTATTGCACCCTTAAATTTCTTGTTGCATTCTTTATAAAGTCTGAATGCTGATGATGATCCCTCAACCTTGCATCTGAAAGGCTTTAATGCCAAGTTGGGTACTGAGGGGAAAAAAAACTTGACCTGAAGTACAATGGGTAAGGTGAGTTTCCTGCAAGAAGACAATATCTCCCTGTAGGCGTTTGAGCTCCCTAAATAGATTGTGTCTCTTACCAAGAGCATAGAGTCCTCTTACATTAAGGGATAGCAGGTTTGCCATAGTCATTGGAACCAGCAGGGAGCTTCTCGGTCCACAAACCACCTTGGTGTCTGATGATGAGGCAGGAGTGGGGGGGGGAAGGGGAGGAGACAGAAAGAGAGTAAAGATGTAAGAAACTATAGATGAAATGCAAAGAGGGACAAAAGAAAAGGAAATGGAGAACCTTAGTTAATTTACATTGACATCCAAGATATGCACGCAAAGCCTTGCAGTGCATATACAGGGCTCTCACAAGATCCAACACCCCAAAGCACATCACCCAAAGAAGAGTAATGGCACGGAAGCATGGGATCCTGCGGATTCCCGTGAGGGGGGGGAGGGTAGCTCCGGATATCAGATAGTACATCTCGGATAAAGATGTACACCAGAGTGCTCCAATGCTGGCACAGTGCAGATTACTATTACACAATATAGAAATATATTTTCAAGCATTTGAATTTAAACGTAGAACTTAAAACAGATACTAAAAAGTCACATCCTAATCATCTGAAAAATATGCTGAACCAAGTAGGGCAACAATTAGGTCTCACAACCAAATGGAGAGTGTAGAGAGATCAGTCATGAACACCAAAGTGATACTGGCATGTGGTAATATGGGTTAAGACCCCAGGTCAAGGGTAACCAACTAGGAGTGAGAAGGGCATTACCCCATCTGTGGAGAGGAACCCAGAGTGGTTGAACGATTTTTCTGGGATACTTTCTGCCAATGTACCTCAGATGGAGCAGGTAATGGAGGGATGCCAGCCAGGGAATTCCGGGGGGGGGTTGATGCTCAGATCCATGCAAAACTTGTCCAGGTCCTCAGGGAAGTGGAGGATAGCGGTCTTGCCACCTCTATGGAGAGGTTGCAGGTAGTGAACTGCAAGACTCTAATGGCCGCCGCGTGGTGATCCAGACGAAGTTCTGATTCTTCTACCCGAACTAGTACTTGTAAGAGGTCTGACCTTACCGCAGAAACCTCTTTCTTGATGGCTCTCTCCAGGCTAAGTAGCATGGATGCCAGTTCTGTTTTAGTGCGGAGACCGCTCACCAGGGCCCCCACTTCCGAGCCTCGGGGGGGGAAATCTTGTCCCCATCCGAACCGGCAGATGAAACTGGAGACTGGTGTTTGGATTCAGGCCTATGACTGAGGCGGAGCTAGCGCCAGCGCCATGCAGGGAACGGCCCAGGCCGTCCATCTCGGGGGGATTGTCTGGTTCCCTGGTTAGGAATCATTTGATTGAGCCAGAAGAGGAATTTTTCTTGGGTAGTGCCTTCCCAGTTCTCTTGCCAATGGTTTTTAGTTGTAGTATGCTGCTTTAGAGCGTGTTAATGTAGCTGAAACCAGTGCCAGTGCCGAAAGCCAACAGAAGAAGCATCCTCACTGCTTCATGCCGAAACCACGCCCCTATACATTTATTTTATTAATTGCATATTAGGAGGATAATGTGAAACTAGCCTTTAAAGCCCCAAAACACAAATACTGTACACATATTAACAAAAAGAAGAGGATTTATGAACCAAATACATTGCTTAATTAGATATGACTATAGACAGATGGGGGTATTACCCAAAGGACATCTGTCTTTAAATGCAGCTACTTGCAAACACCCAGGGGCTCAGAGAATCATGGGTGGGTGTGTTCCTCTGAATTAGAAGGCATATCAGAAAAAAGGGTGAAGAGGAAAAACGAATTCTTCGGTGAGGAACCAGCAAGGTAACAAAAATGTACAAATTTATTATAGAAAAATAATACCACATATACACCAAATTGTGTCAAGAAAAATTGACTATACGTGAACCAAATACCACCACTAACAATAAAATAGACAACGTTGTCTAAAAACAAAGAACAACATACAGATGGCCACCACTACACATACAATCACATCTAGTTGGCTAGCTGGACTTGCATCGTCTCATATATAGTGTCTATAAATAAAGATTGGAAGCCAGGAGGTGACGGTATGCAGCCATGGATGGTGGGGTACCGCTACGCACACTGCCAATAGCAGACTATGGATATGACAATAAATATAGACCATGAAGGTTGCTGAAGGTAGCTCATGCTCTTGACGCCATCACGTTTGACGTAGTACCCATACAGACCCATCCACCAGCCCTGGGGATCTGATTCGCTACTCTGCTAAAGCCGCTCAAGCCCTGTCGAAAGCCACCGCACGGAACCAGGAAGTAATCGAGGCGTTATACCGCAGACAGGCGGTATGTTACCACGTCCCCCTGTTTCCAATACTAACACGCTGTCTCTATACATCAACATCCACACAGGCATACACCTCCTCCCGTACCCCTGCATAGCTTCCACACAGCTATCTATGCATGTTATCAGCTGTGGTTGAGTATCCTTTTGCATGTGCTACCTTCAGCAACCCTCATGGTCTATATTTATTGTCATATCCATAGTCTGCTATCGGCAGTGTGCGTAGCGGTACCCCACCATCCATGGCTGCATACCGTCACCTCCTGGCTTCCAATCTTTATTTATAGACACTATATATGAGACGATGCAAGTCCAGCTAGCCAACTAGATGTGATTGTATGTGTAGTGGTGGCCATCTGTATGATGTTCTTTGTTTTTAGACAACGTTGTCTATTTTATTGTTAGTGGTGGTATTTGGTTCACGTATAGTCAATTTTTCTTGACACAATTTGGTGTATATGTGGTATTATTTTTCTATAATAAATTTGTACATTTTTGTTACCTTGCTGGTTCCTCACCGAAGAATTCGTTTTTCCTCTTCACCCTTTTTACTGTACACATATTGGCTACATATATTGTAATTTTAGTAAACATTGCAGAAGGATTTTTTTCATTAAAATAAATAGATATGAGCTGCTGAATTATTTCAACCAGAAGGAAATTTCTGAATGTGGTTTTCAGTCTATTGGTTCGCTATTTGAAAAATAGAACTTAAAACAGAACTTAACTTAAGACAGAACTTCACCCAAAAAGGGAAGTTCAGCTTTTCTGCTCCCCCCCTTCAACTTTTGGAAATTTCTTCTTTCTTTTTTTTTTTTTCAGGAGTGGGTACCTGGTTTTAACAGATCTCTGGGATGTATGACATTATTTTGGTCTAAGCCTTCTAGAAACTTGAAAGCAACTGAAGAAATGTACAAAAAAAGTTTAATGCCTTTTAAGAGCACGTTACATGGTAAACCCATATTTAGGGTGTAACATGTAACATGCTCCTAGTGATCCACTGCTGCCAGCACTCTCCGCTTTGTGACAGCGGGTGAGGATCTTCATTTTTTTTTTACCTGCAATAAGGTGTTCATTTATTATTTGTTTTTTCAAAAGGTGAACTTATCTTTTAAAACAAGTAGATATAATAAACCTTCCTATCTCATTTCTAAGGCTACTAGTATAAGAATTACAAATAGTTAATGTTTTTTTTTTGAGAGAGTTTAGTTCCACTTTAATGTCTTTGAGTGTTCTCAGGTTGCCAGGGTGTGCCATATGCAGGTTCCTAGGTTATGCTGTTGACAAGGAATGACAGTCTTTCTGTTTTGTGTTGATAGGTAACTGCAGCATGCTTGCAGGGACATTCAACTTTTACCGAAATGGTAAAAGGGACATTTAACTTTTAGGAAATGCTTCCATGTGTGTCTCTTCGCAGGCACTAATGATCTGATATTGACCTGTGTCATGCTGGTTTTGAATTCCGTAAGGCAGCCATTTTCCATATAAGTTAGTAGACTACAAAGGTTAAGGAATTCACATAGTCTTTTTTATCTTCATTCCCACACTAATTTCATGGGTTGCACTACTGAGGTAAAAGCATAACAGCCTCATGGTTTCCCTTATCTATATTTTTTAGCACAGGTAGGAGAAGTAAATGATTCTTTACAGAGGTGATTTCCAAACATTCCAAAGGAATTTTTTATGACCGCTTTTCCTATAACAGGAAATTTGAGACGGAGCAGCTCTGAAACACTCTCCACAAGTGTTAAAGTGTATTTCCGCTTTTGAAGCCACATTTGGGGAAAACCCCACTATACGTTTTTATGTGTTTCCATTCACACAGCATACCTAAAAAAAAATATATATTTTTATAAATATTTCCTACCTTTTAGATGTTTCTTAGTAGAAGGTGTTATGGCTGACTGCAAGAATTTGTCACCTAGCTCAGGATGATATGTCCCAATAGCTGGGCTGGGGACTGGCTGAGTCCTGTTTTCATTCACATACATTGGACAAGCCAAACTCCTAAGGCTCGGTTCACACTAGGGGCGGCACGACTTGCAGGTCGCCTCACCGAGGCGACCTGCACACGACTGCCTGGGCGACTTGCAAAACGACTTCTGTATAGAAGTCTATGCAAGTCGCCCCCAAAGTAGTACAGGAACCTTTTTCTAAGTCGGAGCGACTTGCGTCGCTCCCCTTAGAACGGTTCCATTGTACAGAACGGGACGCTACTTGTCAGGCGACTAGGTCGCCTGACAAGTCGTCCTAGTGTGAACCGAGCCTTAACCTTGAGGCCAATAGTACTCAAATCTACCACAACCGATGATATTTGCCTGCACAGTACAAACAGGGTTGATTATAGTAAACACAGCTTCCAGAGAGAACTAAGCAGAATTTTTGGGACATGTAGCAAATATAAATATAAATAAGTGCATCTCCATTTCATTATCTGACCTGTTCTTGCTCCTGTCTGGCTGAGGTTCACCAGCACTCTACCCAAACAAAATCTTTTTTTTTAAACAAATTGACCCTTGAAATTAATTCACCGGAGATAAATAAAAATGCTGGTTATTGATTGTTTTTCCTTGGTAAAATGGTTAATCTGTTGTTCTGCTTTTTTTTTTTTTCAGGTTTTGGAGAAAGTGTCCTCCACTCTGGGATATAGAAGTTTAAAAGACTTCATGACTTCTCATTTAGATTACTTGATTCTCGAGTGGCTTAGAATGAAAGTTCCCGGTTACAATTTGTCCACATTTCCCTACACTCTGTTACAGTATACAACACTGAGGGATTTTTATAGGTAAATAATAGTTTTCTTTTATCTATTTGAGGAACTTGCTGTGTTACCTGTAGCCAAACAGATTCCTGCTTATGTCTCTAATACAGGCTAGACAAAAGGAAACAAATAATTGGTTAGAAAATACTGCGTCATTTAAATGAAAGCAAAAGTGTACAAATATTGATGCTTAAAAATAATGGTTAGTAATTTTCTTGGTAGCAGGTAGAATTTTGTAGTAAAAGATTTAGTTTTCTCTTCTGCCAAAAAAGTCCTTCCTTTCCCTGCCTTCTCCTGCCTCCTGGCAACTGTGTGTAAGTGCATTGTACATTCCCATCAACTTTAAGTTGCTGAGAGTAAAAAGTAAGTGCAAGGATAACATAACTTCTGTGTTCATATGTGAGAGTAAAATCATCAGTGGCAGCCCAATAGCTAACAAAAGAAGACACCATACTTAAAGAAGCCAAGGAGAAGGCAGTGGGCTCAATGGAGTGATGAGAGTTGGTGTGGACCTCACTTCAGTGGATGCGGCCAGAGTAGGAGGCACGTCTGCTATGATGGCCAAGTGTGCAGTGCAAAATTGCACAATATGCTATATGATCCAGGGACCATTATGGCGTTAATTCTGCTTAAATAACTGTTTTGTGCAAAAAAAAAAAAAAAAAATATGAAATAACAATTATGCCCCATTGCGGTATTTGTTTACAGTGGGGATGGAAAGTATTCAGACCCCCTTAAATTTTTCACTGTTTGTTATATTGCAGCCATTTGCTAAAATCATTTTTTTCCTCATTAATGTGCACACAGCACCCCATATTGACAGAAAAACACAGAATTGTTGACATTTTTGCAGATTTATTACAAAAGAAAAACTGAAATATTACATGGTCCTAAGTATTCAGACCCTTTGCTCAGTATTTAGTAGAAGCACCCTTTTGATCTAATACAGTCATGAGTCTTTTTGGGAAAGATGCAACAAGTTTTTCACACCTGGATTTGGGGATCCTCTGCCATTCCTCCTTGCAGATCCTCTCCAGTTCTGTCAGGTTGGATGGTAAACGTTGGTGGACAGCCATTTTTAGGTCTCTCCAGAGATGCTCAATTGGGTTTAAGTCAGGGCTCTGGCTGGGCCTTTCAAGAACAGTCACGGAGTTGTTGTGAAGCCACTCCTTCGTTATTTTAGCTGTGTGCTTAGGGTTATTGTCTTGTTGGAAGGTAAACCTTCGGCCCAGTCTGAGGTCCTGAGCACTCTGGAGAAGCTTTTCATCCAGGATATCCCTGCACTTGGCCGCATTCATCTTTCCCTCGATTGCAACCTGTCGTCCTGTCCCTGCAGTTGAAAAACACCCCCACAGCATGATGCTGCCACCACCATGCTTCACTGTATTGGACAGGTGATGAGCAGTGCCTGTTTTTTTTCCACACATACCGCTTAGAATTAAGGCCAAAAAGTTCTATCTTGGTCTCATCAGACCAGAGAATCATATTTCTCACCATCTTGGAGTCCTTCAGGTGTTTTTTAGCAAACTCACTGAGGAGAGGCTTCTGTCGGGCCACTCTACCATAAAGTCCTGACTGGTGGCGGGCTGCAGTGATGGTTGACTTTCTATAACTTTCTCCCATCTCCCGACTTCATCTCTGGAGCTCAGCCATAGTGATCTTTTGGTTCTTTTTTACCTCTCTCACCAAGGCTCTTCTCCCCGATAGCTCAGTTTGGCCAGATGGCTAGCTCTAGGAAGGGTTCTGGTTATCCCAAACGTCTTCCATTTAAGGATTATGGAGGCCACTGTGCTCTTAGGAACCTTAAGTGCAGCAGTAATTTTTTTGTAACCTTGGCCAGATCTGTGCCTTGCCACAATTCTGTCTCTGAGCTCTTCAGGCAGTTCCTTTGACCTCATGATTCTCATTTGCTCTGACATGCACTGTGAGCTGTAAGGTCTTATATAGACAGGTGTGTGGCTTTCCTAATCAAGTCCAATAAGTATAATCAAACACAGCTGGACTCGAAGGTGTAGAACCATCTCAAGGATAATCAGAAGAAATGGACAGCACCTGAGTTAAATATATGAGTGTCACAGCAAAGGGTCTGAATACTTAGGACCATGTGATATTTCAGTTTTTCTTTTGTAACCACTTCAGCCCCGGAAGGATTTACCCCCTTCCTGACCAGAGCACTTTTTACAATTTGGCACTGCGTCGCTTTAACTGCTAATTGCGCGGTCATGCAATGCATTACCTAAACAAAATTTGCGTCCTTTTCTTCCCACAAATAGAGCTTTCTTTTGATGGTATTTGATCACCTCTGCGTTTTGTTTAGTTTTTTGCGCTATAAACGGAAAAAGATGGAAAATTTTGAAAAAAAATTATATTTTCTACTTTTTGTTATAAAAAAATCCAATAAACTCAATTTTAGTCATACGTGTAGGCCAAAATGTATTCGGCCACATGTCTTTGGTAAAAAAAATGTCAATAAGCGTATATTTATTGGTTTGCGCAAAAGTTATAGCGTCTACAAACTAGGGTACATTTTCTGGAATTTACACAGCTTTTATTTTATGACTGCCTATCTCATTTCTTGAGGTGCTAAAATGGCAGGGCAATACAACCCCCCCCCCCCCCAAATTACCCCATTTTGGAAAGTAGACACCCCAATGAAATTGCTGAGAGGCATGTTGAGCCACTAAATATTAAATTTTTTTGACCCAAGTGATTGAATAATGATTAAAAAAAAAAAAATTACAAAAAGTTGTCACTAAATGATATATTGCTCACACATGCCATGGTTATATGTGGATTTGCACCCCAAAATACATTTAGCTGCTTCTCCTCCTGAGTATGGGGATACTCACTCAGTGGGACTTTTTGGGTGCCTAGCCACGTACGGGGCCCCAAAAACCAAGCACCACCTTCAGGATTTCTAAGGGCGTAAATATTTTATTTCACTCCTCACTATCTATCACAGTTTTGAAGGCCATAAAATGCACAGATGGCACAAAAGCCCCTCAAATTACCCCATTTTGGAAAGTAGACACCCCAAGCTATTTGCTGAGAGGCATGTTGAGTCCATGGAATATTTTATATTTTGCCACAAGTTGCGGGAAAGCGACAAACTTTTTTTTTTTTTTTTGCACAAAGTTGTCACTTAATGATATATTGCTCAAACATGCCATGGGCACATGTGGAATTACACCCCAAAATACATTCTGCTGCTTCTCCTGAGTACGGGGATACCACATGTGTGGGACTTTTTGGGAGCCTAGCTGCATACGGGGGCCCCGAAAACCAATCAGCGCCTTTCCAATCACCGCTTTTTAAGGGCATAAATTTTTGATTTCACTCCTCACTACCTATCACAGTTTCGTAGGCCATAAAATGCCAAGATAGCACAAAACCCCCCCAAATGACCCCATTTTGGAAAGTAGACACCCCAAGCTATTTGCTGAGAGGCATGGTGAGTATTTTGCAGCTCTCATTTGTTTTTGAAAATGAAGAAAGTCAAGAAAAATTTTTTTTTTCTTTCTTCTTTTCAATTTTCAAACCTTTGACAAAAAGTGAGGCCTGCAAAATACTCACCATACCTCTCAGCAAATAGCTTGGGGTGTCTACTTTCCAAAATGGGGTCATTTGGGGGGGGAGGGTGTATGTGCCATCTGGGCATTCCATGGCCTCCGAAAACTGTCATAGGCAGTGAAGAGTGAAATCAAAAATTTACACCCTTAGAAAGCCCGAAGGCGGTGCTTGGTTTTTGGGATCCCGTACGCGGCTAGGCTCCCAAAAAGTCTCACACATGTGGTATCCCTAAACTCAGGAGAAGCAACAGAATGTATTTTGGGGTAATTTCACATATTCCCATGGCATGTTTGAGCAATATATCATTTAGTGACAACTTTGTGCAAAAAAAAAAAAATGTGTTTTTTTTCCCTCAACTTGTGCCACAATATTAAATATTCCATGAACTCGACATGCCTCTCAGCAAATAGCTTGGGGTGTCTACTTTCCAAAATGGGGTCATTTGGGGGGGTTTGAACGGTCCTGGCATTTTATGCACAACATTTAGAAGCTTATGTCACACATCACCCAATCTTCTAACCACTTGAAGACAAAGCCCTTTCTGACACTTTTTGTTTACATGAATTCTGTTCACACAGAATTTGCGCAGCGATTTTTCAAACGCATTTTTTGGGGAAAAAACACACTTTTTAAAATTTTAATGCACTAAAACACACTATATTTCCCAAATGTTTGATGAAATAAAAAAGATGATCTTAGGCCGAGTACATAGTCAGTTTGATTGGACTACCAAAACAGCCTGGAAGGCAATTAGTCTAGGAAGAAGTATGAATCACTTCTCACCTCATCCCAAAACCATAGGAAAAATTATTTGGAGAAATGCGTCAGAGATTTTACGGGTGAGAGGGGGAGAGGAAGTAAAATTGTACTAAATAGTGAATATAGGATTGGTATTGATCAAGTGATCAAAAATATGTAAAAATATATACTTTATTCAAAAATGAACATAAATTGGAAGTTAAAAAACAATGGATATATCATACAGCTACTGCACTATATCATGATAATGAGGGTTCTAAAATGAGGAACACATGCATATATGATACATTTTAGGGATCCAACATGTTTCGTAATATTATAGATGTAATTCCTTCTTCCTTCCTTCTTTCCTGTGCAGTTGTATTATATAGTCTGAAAAGTGCATGAATAAAACTTACCAATCAAAATATATCAATAGTATGAAAATACAGTGTAATGAGCATACATAGAATAGGGACTTGGGAAGAGAAAACCGAAAAATAGTTGATAATAGTAAGGAGACTTACTAGTTCACACCGATTTGTAATTGTTACATGGACCAAATGGATATATATCCATTGTTTTTTAACTTCCAATTTATGTTCATTTTTGAATAACGTATATATTTTTACATATTTTTGATCACTTGATCTATACCAATCCTATATTCACTATTTACTACAATTTTTCTTCCTCTCCCCCTCTCACCCGTAAAATCCCTGGGGCATTTCTCCAAATATTTTTTCCTTAGGCCAAGTACATGGATACCGAACACGACATGCTTTAAAATTGCGCACAAACGTGCAGTGGCGACAAACTAAATACATTTTTAAAAGCCTTTACAGGTTACCACTTTAGATTTACAGAGGAGGTCTACTGCTAAAATTACTGCCCTCGATCTGACCTTCGCGGTGATACCTCACATGCATGGTGCAATTGCTGTTTACATTTGACGCCAGACCGACGCTTGCGTTCGCGAGAGCAGGGGGGACGGGTGCTTTTTTTAAATTTTTTTTTTCTTTTTTATCTTATTTTTAAACTGTTCCTTTCATATTTTTTTTTTTATTTTTTTTTTTTAGCATTTTTATTGTTATCAGGGAATGTAAATATCCCCTATGATAGCAATAGGTAGTGACAGGTACTCTTTTTTTTTTAAAACATTGGGGTCTATTAGACCCTAGATCTCTCCTCTGCCCTCAAAGCATCTGACCACACCAAGATCGGTGTGATGAAATGCTTTCCCAATGGCGCTGTTTACTTTCGGCGAAATCTAAGTCATAAAATGCTTGTAGCTTCAGGTTTCTTAGGCCATAGAGATGATTGGAGCCATTCTGGTCTCTGATTAGCTCTATGGTCAGCTGGCTGAATCAATGGCTGCATTCTCAGGTTCCCTGTTGGGACAGGAGAGCCAGAGAAAAACATGGAAGATGGGAGGGGGGGCATTCCCTCCCACTGCTTGTAAAAGCAGTCTAGAGGCTAATTAGCTGCTAGGATTGCTTTTACATGAAAGCCAACCGCTGGCTAAAAAGAATGATATCAAGATGATACCTAAAGCTGCAGGCATCATTCTGGTATAACCACTCAAAGTCCAGCAACATACCAGTACGTTGCTGGTGCTTGTTGGGCATATATTGTAAACTTTTTTTTTTTTTATGCACCCTGTGAGCTGAACGAAAAAGAGATTGATTGGTGTGTATGCCCACCATTAGAATACTTCCCTTCATCTACCCACTTCTAATGATGGGCATACATGCACTGTTTATATATGCCAAAGCATGGGGTATCCGCCCCAAAAGGTAGGAGCAAATCGCTCTTCCGCCCCTGCTGCCCCCATGCTTCGGCATATATGCTCTTTTTTTAACTGTGGTGGTGAAATCACCTCCTACAGCGCTGGAGTCACGGCTTTATGTATCGTGGGAGCAAACGCTGTTGCTGTCAAGATAAATAAATCCGCGCTGCAACTGAATGGCGTACCTGCTAAGCAAATGATGGTTAACAATAAAAAAAAATAACATTACAGTATAACAGTAAGACTTACCATACCTGCAAAGCAAATACAAAAAAAACATAGTAAAAAATAAAACATTTAACGCAACCTGTGCCTAAAATATATATATGACGAAGCATGGGGGCATCCTCCCGCAAAAGGTAGGAGCAAATCGCTCCCCTGCCCCTGCTGCCCCCATGCTTCGGCATATATGCTGAAGTATGTAACTGTGGTCATGAAATCACCTCCGAAAGCGCTGGAGTCACGGCTTTATGTATCGTGGGAGCAAACACGTTGCCTGAAAACAAAAAATGGTTAACAATAAAACACAGTAAACCGTAAAGTATAAAAAAAATGCATATCTGAAAAGCAAACATGATAAAACATAATAACAATAAAACATTGCAGAATAGAATACAGTAAAAAAAGAGCAGAACAATAGAGAGAGAGAGAGAACAATAAAACGACAACTATTTTTTTGTTTTTTTTTATTTTATATATTTTTTTGTGTTTGTTTTTTTTTTTTTTTTTTTTTTTTCCAACTGTAACTTTTGTAACTGGTACCAGGTTCGGGTCTCTCAAAAATGCGATGGCATCTTGGGAGACCCTGTGAAAGTGTGCCTAGTCTGTGCAGTGCTGTACCCTACGCTAAAACTCAACTAGTGTATGGTAGCGTTCAAAACATTCACCAATGCAAAGACCAGGATTGTCAGGACAGGAGGGACAATAATAGAGGGTCTCACGCCTATATCCGTGCTTCCTGCAGACAAGACCTCTTCTTTGGGGGGCTCATTGGGTAGGGGTACTCGGGAAGACATAAGGAAAATGTCTCTCATGCAGCCGACTTACTGCATTTGGTTGGGGAAGGTGAGGTGGAGCACCGTCTTGAAACAGAAGGGCTCTGACAATCTCTCTTCCTGGAATTTAAGGAAGGATCCAGTCCGTCCTGAAGCTCTGTATAGCACATGAGTGTTCAGCAAAGCCAATTGAAATAAATAAACAGACACTTTCTTGTACCAGCGTCTGGCCTTACGGGCAACTAGGTACGGCGCCAACAACTGGTCGTTAAGGTCCACCCCTCCCATGTTAAGTTTATATTCGTGGACACAGAGGGCTTTCTCCACAACACCAGTCGCCGTAGGAATTTGGACGTCATGTCTGCATGAAGGGAGGTAAGAACGAAAACATTCTTATTATCCCTCCACTTCATAGCGAGCAAATTATTACACTGCAAGCAGGCTCTCTACTCCAGCATAAGACGGGAATCTACAAGCCGTTGGGGAAAGCCCCGACGATTAGGTCGCACGGTGCCACATGCTCCAATCTGATGATCAAACAGGTGACTAAAAAGTGGCACGCTCGTGTAATAATTGTCCACGTACAAGTGGTACCCCTTTCCGAATAAGGGTGACACCAAGTCCCACACTATCTTGCCAGCGCTTCCTATGTAGTCAGGGCAGTTTGTCGGCTCTACGTGACTATCTTTTCCCTCGTAAACCATGAAACTACATGTATAGCCTGTGGTCCTGTCACAGAGCTTATACATCTTGACCCCGTATCTGGCACGCTTGCTTGGAAGGTACTGTTTGAATGACAAGCGGACAGAAAACTTAATCGGGGACTCATCAACGCAGACAACTTGATAGGGCATAAACAAGTCTGCAAAACATTGGTTGAAGTGGTTTACGAGGGGCCGAACTTTGTAAAGCCGATCGTATCCAGGGTCTCCATGAGGACAACAGAGTTCATTGTTGTTGAAGTGCATGAACCGCAAAATCTGCTCGTATCGTGCCCTGGTCATGGAGGCAAAGAACAAGGGCATATGGTGAATTGGGTCAGTGGACCAATATGACCGCAACTCACTCTTTTTAGTTATGGCCATGTTGAGGGAAAGGCCCAGAAAGATCTTAAATTCAGAAACCGTAATTGGTTTTCAATCTCTGGCAAGGGAGGACTGGGGAATAGTGGCGATGTGTTGACCAGCGTACAAATTGCTTTGGTCCACAATAGATCTATAGAGATCTTCGATGAAAAACAGCGAACAAAAATCAATTGACGTAAAATCAACTGTTTCCACCTGAATGCCGGGTTGGCCAGGGAATGGGGGAAGTACGGGTGCTGCAGAAGTGGTGGGTTCCCAATTAGGATTGGCGAATGCAGCAGGAAGGGCACTATGGGCACGATGGGCCTGTGTTCGTCTTCTACTTGGTGGCAGCGGGACACTACTTGTGCTTGCCACCTCACCAGCTTGAACTGCACTTATGGTACTCGCCTTGTCACCAAGTGTTACTGCAGTGCTGGATGTACTACCAGGGTGTACTAGGCCGCTGGTGCTTGCCAGTTCACCAGAAGGAATAGCTGCGCTAGTAATGCTCTGCTCCATACGAGGGACCTGCGATTCTTGCACCTCAACAGCAGAAGAAGTTTGGGGTCTGGTACGCCTGACAATGGCAGGGACCACAACTCTGTCATCAGAGCTATCTGTCATGGAGCCGCTGTCCTCTACAGGATCGTATTCTAAACCTGAATCTAACAGATGAGTGACTTCCTCTTCACTATCTGTCATGCTCAGAAACGTGTAGGCCTCTTCACTAGTGTACCTTCAATTTGCCATTTTGGGCTCTAAATTTAGTGGTACACTAGTGAGACTCGCAGGTAAAAAAGCTCCTGACTGTTAGCGTCTGTATCAAAACGCTACCAAAAAAACTGTTAGCGATCGCAGGGATCAGGCCTGACTCTGCGAACGCTGCAGTTATGTGTGTTTAGTGTTTTGCAAGTGACAGTGATCGATCGATACTGCACTTGGGTGGGCTGGGCTGGGTCGAGGGGCAAAACGCAGGTGCTAGCAGGTATCTGGGCTGATCCCGCTAACACTGCGTTTTTGGGAACCCTCAACTGCTGGGGACGCTAGTATAGATCTGATCGGATCAGATATTGATCCGTTCAGATAGTATACCACTAAGGGAGGTGGGTGTTAGCGCTACTGACACTAACCTGACGCTGCCTGGGGCGACGCAGACCCTATCTGACCCTAAAACTTAACTTGTATCACCCACCAGGCGATCAGGGGGTTAAACCTTTATTAGGTAATAAACGACGGGTGCCCTGACACTATAAAAAATAAACTAACTAACCAGTGTCACCTGTAACAGTTATGCGGTGATCACTGGTGAAAGGGTTAACTAGGGGGCAATCAGGGGGTTAAAACCTTTATTAGGTAGTATATGGTTGTCCCTGACACTATAAAACGCTGATGGCGAACCTAAATACTTACCTCCCTAACTAGCGTCACCAGTGACACTAATACAGTGATCAGAAAAGCGATCGCTTAGTGACACTGGCGACGGGGTGATCAAGGGGTTAACCTTTGTTAGGGGGGTATCCTAGACCTAAAGGGGGCTAATACTAACTGCCCTACCACTTATAACTGTCACAAACTGACACCAATGCAATAATCAGCAAAAAAAAAAAAACTGGTGTCACTGTGACAGGGGGTACAGGGGGGTGAAATGTGTGCCTAGAGTGTTCTACTGTTAGTGTAGTGTTGGTGCACTTACTTGATGTCTTCTCTCCTCGGCGCTGTAACGGAAAAGACCGACTCAAGGAGAGATGACATCACTTCCTCTGCCGCTGTTTACATTTCAGAGGCAGAGGAAGAATGTCATTGGCTGGGAGCGATTACGAGGGGGTGGCCACGAATGGATGGCCTCCCCCTCACCTCTGATTGCTCAGGGAAAGAAGCTGACCGCCTCGGGCACAGGAGGGGAGTCCGATCGGACCCTCCGCCCGCGGGAGGCAAGTAACGTACCCATACGTTACTTTGCCTGCCAGTGCCATTCTGCCGACGTATATCGTCGTGAGGCGGTCGGCAAGTGGTTAATTAAATCTGAAAAAATGTCAACAATTCTGTGTTTTTCTGTCAATATGGGGTGCTGTGTGTAAATTAATGAGGAAAAAAAAAAGAACTTAAATGATTTTGGCAAATGGCTGCAATATAACAACGAGTGAAAAATTTAAGGGGGTCTGAATACTTTCCGTCCCCACTGTATGTGAATTAAGCATTTTGATGTGAAAAATTTTGTCAGATAATTTAATGTAATTTTTTTAAAGATACTGTTTATTGCTTTCAAGCATGTGCATATTACAATACAGTTGCAAATACAACAGTCCTTACAAAAACATAAAGAGGTGGTAGAATCTTTTGTCCTTACATATGTACAAATGTCTACTATGTATTGTTCACATACAGTAGCGGCATTGCATGCGATTGATATATTCACTTAGAAGGTATATATGATATAGAGATAGATTGGAAATTGTGGTCACCTGAGACCAAACGGGTTAGATAATAAGAGTGTATTGAGTCCAAAGACCCCAGATTTTTTCCAAGCTTTTAAGGGATCAACTGGTTGTATCGGTGAATTGGTACAAAGGAAGAACAAAATTAATTAACTTCTTCCACTCTGATAGAGTTAGGGGGTCTTTTTCAGGTAATTAAAATATTTTTTTTTTAACATAGAAGTATGGTAGTTATTAGCGAGATCTCCCACTAGCCCTAGTACACATGCCTTGGGCATTGTAAACTTGGAAGGCCTTACGTTGGTTCGATAAAGCTGCAAACCTGTGTTCATAATGTTTGTATCTTGAGGGTAACCACGTGCCATGAAAAAAATCCTCTTCATGACCACAGAGGCAGAAACAAAGTGGAGAACATTTATTTTTAATTTGATACAACCTCTTAGGTGTACGGTATGGTTGATGGTAGCATTTAGTTGGATAAGTTTATCTTTAGAGGCCATGGCTAAAGTCATGTAGGTTTCCTCATCACCCCCCCCCCCCCCCCCACTCCTCCATCAATTGCAGTCTAACATCATGCCAATTGGAACAAATTCAGGGAGTACAAGATGTTTTATTAGTGAGCAGCTCAAGATAATACTTAAGAGATCTGTTTGGTCTCATCTGGAGATAATAATGGCTTTTCCAGAGAAGTTTGTTTGAGTGAAAGTGATTTAAATTGACTGGATACTGTGTGTTGGAGTTGATGATGGAAGAAAATTTTGGCAGGGAGAATGTCAAATTCTAGTTGTATCGTTCAAAAATATGAGTTTGCCCTCTTGGAATAATTGATATACAGTATCCTGTGTGTTCCGGGCTTATGGAGGAAATTATTTTAGTTCTAACAGTTGGATTGTAGTGAGGTTTGGTGAAGTATACTGATAATTTAGTGAGTTTGTGCTTTAAAAGATTAAACATCTCCAGGGTTGACGGAGTAATCTTGATAATAAGGTCCTGGTCACAGTGGGGAGAAAGATTAACATTTACTCTTGTGAAGGGCCTGCTCTACTCATTGATTTTTAGGATAATGTATCTGCCCATAGGATCTGTCTTTAAATCAAGTACTTCACAATGCAAGATGTTAGGATTTACACACTCCTGGAACAAGTGGAGTGCGTGAAATGTTTTAACAATCCATGTTATTTTAACCACTTCCTGCCCGGCCTATAGCAAAATGACGGCCGGGCGGTGGTTCTGTTAACGTTAGTCTGACATGCCGCAACACCGATCTCGGTAAAGAGCCTCTAATGGAGGCTCTTTACCACGTGATCAGCTGTGTCCAATCACAGCTGATCATGGTGTAAACAGGAAGAGCCGTGTATCGGCTTTTCCTCTATTGCGTCTGACAAACGCGACTAGAGGAGAGCCCATCGGCTACTCTCCTGAGGATGCCTACACAGAACCACCAGGGATGCCCACCACTGATGACCACCAGGTATGCCACCCATGGCCACCAGGGATGCCAATCTGTCCCCATAAATGATGCCAATCTTTAACCATCGTAAATGCCTGCCAGTGCCTTCTTATCAGTGAGGTACATCAGTGCTGCCTATCAGTACCCATCAGTGTCTATCAGTGCCACCTATGAGTGCCCATCAGTGCCGCATATCGGTGCCCATAAGTGCTGCATATTAGTGCCACCTTATCAGTGCCGCCAGTGCAGCCTCATCAGTGCCCATCAGTGAAGGAGAAAATGTACTTATTTACAAAATTTTATAAAGGAAACAAAGAAAACCTTTTTTCTTTATCGTACATCACGGGACACAGACCAACCATAATAATGACTATATGGGTTATACCTAAAGACTGACTAATCAAATGTACATTATTACAAACTAAGGGCATTGCCTCCTGGAGCGCCAGATACCCAATTTATCTTCACTATTTAGAACCATGATCTTCATTCAGATTCATTCATGAATGGTACCCGAGCCTCATTGAAAGGAGAGAAGATTCCTCAAGGTTTTGCCTGTCATACAGCCTTATGGTGCTGGACCCTGCTTATTGGAACCCTGTGCAGTGTTTGTTCTGACCATGGTGCTTTCCTGCTGGGTGCTATACAGGTCCAGGGAAGTGGACCCCACATTGAGGAGGACCCAGTCCCTGAAGGTCTTTTATGACAAAGCTCACCGTGATGGGTGAAGATTGGACTCCTGTTATGTTCAGAGTCCTGTAGCAGGAATGGTAAGTCTGCATTTGTTTGCAGTTTCTCTTTATAAAGATCTGACTGTCTGGTGTTCTCTCAGTAGCCCTAGGGGCAGTGTGCTGTTTAAAACATGCTCTGTGTACTTCTTAGGAGTATGGGCTGCCGTTTCTCCTTCAGCCACTAGAGGGCACAGGGGTCTTTTTTTTTTTTTAAATTCCTTTATTATTATGGCAAAGTACCTCAATTACAACAAGTCACGTCATTTTCGTAGACAAGGATACAATCAGTCGGCATACACCAAGAAACCAAAAACAAGCAAGACTTAAGAGAACATTTGTTGACAATTTAAAAATTTGCTTATACGGTAGCATTTATAAACATTGAAACCAAGAGGCCTAAAGGGCCCATAGGAACATATACCATGCTAACCAAGCATTGAAGTTTCATCAATTGAGGGAGTGAATCTAATGATATCATGTAACATACAGTACAAATTTCTATGATCACTACGGTTTTATAACTGCCGTAACAACGGCTGAGGTGCAGAAACGTAGCAAAGACGAAAGAAAAGAAAGAGGAGGGGGGGGATAAAAAAGAAAAATAAAGGGGGGGGGGTTCAGTACTTCCGCAAAGTTAACAGACGCCCCGGTACATTGCTCTGTGCTGCTGGCAAATTAATTCAATTGGGCTTTGGAGCGGGCCACCTCCTGCAGGCACGCATCTGTGCATGTGAAATGTCCCCAGGGTCTCCACTTGTCTCGGAATTGTTCTTCTGTATTATGGAGAGTAGCTGTCAAGTCCTCCATTTGGAGAATATAATTGACTTTGGAGTACCACAGGACCCTGGTTGGTGGTTGAGGCTGCCTCCACAACGCAGGGACACATGCCCTTGCTGCATTGAGGAGCTGCATCGTGATTGTCTTCTTATATTTCTGAATAGGTCTCTGTCAGGTGTAGGAGACATGCGGCCGGGTTACCTTTCAACTCGAGGTCAAGTTTTTAATAGTTGTTGTTACCTCCTCCCAAAAAGGTCCCAGGATGGGGCAGGACCAAAAAATGTGGAAAATCGTACCACTTTCTGCATTGCACCGCCAGCACTTATCAGGAAAAGCCCTATCTATTTTGTGAAGTATATAAGGAACTCTATATCATCGGGATAAAATTTTGTACCCTACTTCCTGGTATTGGTTCGCCATAGAGAACTTATGTGCCAAAATTAGGATTTTTTTTTACCTGCCGTGGTGGAAACTGAATCCCTAAGTCCATTTCCCAATAGCGAACAAACGTCAGGGCTGGTTCATCAGTCTGGGTTGTCAAGTAACCATATAGCAGAGACAGCGTGTGTCGAGAAGGTTCCCCCACGCTGCATAACGATTCAAAGGTGATGAGATCACGTGGGGTATATGGTGTCTTCTGCAGAGACTGCAAAAAAATGTCTGAGTTGGTTGGTGCTTAGACTATCCAGTGGTGGGTCTGAGAGCCTAGAAATGGCTGTCAGCGAGGGGAGCCCCCCCGTGACCATACATCCACTAAGTGATATTTCCCTGATAGTCAGCCGTCTCATCCTTCGGCTGGTAAGTCTGGGTATGAAGTCAGGATTTCCTATAACAGGGGTCATAGGAAAAGGTAACAGTGAAAGACCCGAATTGAGGGAGATCGACCTAACCACTGCAAGAGTAGCACGGATCAGGGGATGGCTTCTCATATCTTCTGGAGGTGGGGAAGTGAGCCATGGTGACGTCAATAGAGGAATGGAGGTGTCCTCAATCTCCATCCCCACCAACTGTTTGGAGTCCTCATTGCAATGCCAATCTACGACCCTCGAAAGGTGCACTGCCCTGTAGTACTTGAAGAAGTCGGGGAGACCAATGCCCCATTTCTCCTTTGGCATAGATAATAATTGCATTTTAATCCTTGGTGACTTATGGGCCCAAATAAAGTCCCTAATTATCGCTCGAAGCTGTTTGAAAAATACCAAAGGGACACGGATTGGCATAGCTTGGAGTATATAAAAAATCCTCGGGAGGACTGTCATCTTCAAGGCGTTACACCACCCTAACCACGTCAAGGTCAGAGTATGCCAGTTGCGGAGGTCAGTTTTCAGTCCATGCAGCAGGGGCAGGAAATTGGAAGAATACAGGTGTGCCAAGTCCGGGGTGATGTTGATGCCCAAATACCGTATTGATTTGTCTCCCCAGTGAAACGCAAAAGACGTGCGCATGCTGTGGACTTCAGAATCAGGGACCGTTATATTCAGCATCGCAGACTTGGTACAACTGACCTTAAAATTTGACAGTTCTCCATACACCCGTAGAGCCGCTAGACTATTGCGAAGTAAAACTCGTGGATTGGAGACAAAAAAGATGAAGTCGTCTGCGTAGGCCACAATTTTTTGGTGCCCTAAGGGTTTCTGCACGCTTGTGATATTAGGGTCATCTCTTATGGAGCACAGGAAAGGCTCTAGGGTCAGGATAAAAATGAGGGGAGACGGGAGAGCCCTGTCTCATCCTGTTCGCTATTGTGAAAAAGTCTGAGCGCCATTCATTTACCTGTACCGCCGCCGAAGGGGTGGAATAGAGAGAATGCTTAGATCCATCTAAGCATATTGGGACCTAATCCAATGTGGTCCAGGGTGGCCCACATAAAATGCCAGGCCACCCTGTCGAAGGCCTTCTCTGCGTCTGTTGAAAGCAAGAGAAAGGGCCTTCTGGTGGAGCGGGCCGTATGGATAAGATTAAAAACCTTGGTAGTGTTGTTCCTAGCTTCTCTCATCGGCATGAAACCCGCCTGATCTAAATGTATCAATTTCGGGATGTGCGATAAAAGTCGGTTTGACAAAATTTTTGAGAAGAGCTTTAAATCTACGTTGAGGAGCGCAATTGGATGGTAATTTCCACATTGGGACAGGTCCTTCTCTTCTTTGGGTATAAGAGATATATATGCCCTCAGTGAGTCCGCTGGCATGGAACTATCCCCCTTCAGGGTGTTGTAAGCTGTCAATAAATGTGACGTCAAAGAGGTCGAGAAGGTGTGGTAATAAGTCAGAGTGAAACCATCAGGCCCCGGTGTCCTCCGTGGTTTTGTTTGAGCTAAGGCTACATGGAATTCCTTGGCTGTAATCTCAGACGCCAAGGAGTCCCGTATTCCATCCGGTAATGTGGGCATGCCAGAGGCTCTGATGTATTCACTAGCCGACTCTGTCCTGGCCGCTGCGGTCTCAGCGGGGTGTAAGTCATACAATTTCTGTTAAAAGTCACAAAATTCCCCTGCCCTATGTTTGTGTAGTAAATCGCACCTGAGATATTAACGAATCATTCTGACTAGACCTTGCTCTCCTTTAGAGCCCCTATTTGTATCAACTTGCCCCGTACCACACATTTATGCGCTTCCCATATGGTCATCCGGTTCAGAGACGGGTCAGCGTTTTCAGAGAAATAGTTTGATAGAATTTTATCTAGTTCACTACGCACTTCCGGGATTTGTAACAAAGACTCATTGAGTTTCCAAGTCGGGGGGCTTATGGGAATAGCTTCCCATCTCAAGGTCACGTGGGTTGGGGCGTGAACAGAAAAGGATATGATATCGATTTGGGAGGAGGTAACGAGAGGTAAGTCTTAATGCTGAATCAGGAAGAAGTCAATTCTTGAATATGTGCGGTGCACTGAAGAAAAATGGCTATAGTCCCTATCTTTCGGGTGCATGATTCTCCATGGATTGACCATATTCAGACTAAGGAAGTCTGCTTTTAGCTTTTTGAGATAGAGGTAGGAAAGGTGAGACGCCCCTCTCGAGACGTAAAGTAATGGATCCTGGGAGAAATTAAAATCCCGACCCAACAGAAAGATGCCCTCACGAAATTCCAATAAAATTGGGATTAGGAGTAAGTATTGGCCCTCCAGGAGGGTCCATGGGACCGACTTTGCAATCAAAATACTGACACCCTTGGACTTGACAAAGGGGAGGGTGCATGATATGCACTGGGAAAGTCCTGATTATAAAGCCTAGGAACTGCCTGCTGTTTGAAGTGGCTCTCCTGCAAGAACGCCACCTGGGTACAGAGTTTTTTAACATCAGAGAGAAGTCTGGATCGCTTCTCAGGGGTGGCCAGACCCCAAACATTGAGGGTAAATTTGATCCCGTGACCAGATTGACGTGAGTTAGTAGTCACAGAAGGTGCCAAGCTGCTTGCACGCACTCGGGAGTATGACTGGGAAGGAAAAAAGAAAGGGAGGGAAGAGGAGGAATGGAAGAGGGAGCAGGGAAGTAGAAGAAAGGGGAGAAAGCACCAAAGAAAGGGAAAAGAAAGAGAAGATATATAGGGTGGTCTAATGTTGGCTGTACAGAGCAAGTATGCGCAGCCTATATGCGGGTAGTGGAAGACTGACTCTGTAAAGCAGTGGGAGACGTGCTGTCGGGTGAGAACCAGAGCTAAGAGAACGCTAGAAGGGCAACTGAGTGGCTATTGCTCCAACTGGAGTGCATCTCGTGAAGGCACTATAGGCCTGAGTGTGAACCCAATAAAATGTAACATAAATAATACAAATAACTCAAAATACGACGTTCTGTAACCTTCCGGGGGTAACCCGCCACACACCCCAGTCACATGCCAGGAGAGAAAAAACAAAACACCTGAGTTGTAGTGTGGGGGGTGTAGCAAGTCGATCCCTGTCCAACCTCAGAACAGAACCGGCAAGGCAAATCAAACCTGTTAACCATATGAAAAAACATAACGTGAGGAATGTGCTAAAGGTTCAGAGCCGAACAGGTCACCCATTTGTTTAGTAACCTCTTGTCCAGGTTTAAGAGGACAAAAAATACTTAGAACTTGACCAGTTCCAGGGACACCAGTGTCCGCGATCGTCCCGTCCCAGAGGCTGCACTGTAGGCCGGTTCCAATCAAGGCTCGGCTGAAGTCGGGGCACCCCTGGAGTCAGCTCTTGATCTGAATTGCTGTCGTCGTCTGAGTCTTTGGGGTCCCCCAGGCCCCTTGCCCATGCTTACCGCATTATTTCCTCTTTAACTGTATAAAAATGGACCCTGGCAAGAACATCTCTAGGAGAAGGGGCCCCCCCCCCCCCGGTCCCTCCACTCTGTATACCCAATCTAACTCCAGCTCTGCCGTGGGCAGCTTGTCCAGCAGGCGATTAAAAATGGGCGTGACTGTGGCTTTAAGGTCACTCCTAGAGTTGACTTCTGGTAGACCCCGCAGCCTGATATTATTTCTGCAGTTGCGGTTCACTCCATCGTCAACAGAGAGCTGTTGCATGATTAAGCGACGTTGGTAGTTGGTCTGCGACTCCTTTCTGTAATTGCAATGGAAAGTCGACTGTTTTTTCTTTTTTGTGACCATCCTTCGGGCTGGCCACAGCTTCTGAGGTTCACAAAGCTCTTCGCTCCGATGCTGGACTTGCTAAAGACGCAGGGGGGTGTCAATCTCAGTATACCTCAATAACCTTTGCTCAGGAAGCAGTTGGTCCAGATTTTCCTTCAATACATTTTGCAGTAGGAAGCTGTATCTAGGTCGAAGCACATTCCTTATGTACAGTCCTACTCCAGGTCTTGGAGAGGATCATTCTCTGTCTGGAACTTGAAGATCAGGGAATTGGATTGCCGGAGAGCTTTGTTCCCGGGGTGTTGCACAGCTAAAGATTGGTAGTTCGGAATCTAGAAAGGTTGAGGAAGGACATCTGGTTACAGAGGATGGGGAGATGGCAAAGGTATTGAATTTATTCTTCTCCTCAGTCTTCACGAGGAAATCGGGGGGCTTTAGTAACCAAAACTGCAGTGCTTATCCTCTTGACACGTCACAGGATGCACCCTCATGGCTAACAGAGGACAGAATTAAAATTAGACATGGGAAAATTAACATTAATAAATCACCGGGACTGGATGGCCTGCACCAAGGGTACTTAGGGAACTCAGTCAAGTAAATGCCAGACCATTGTTCCTAATTTTTACTGGCAGTCTACTGACTGGAATGGTACCAGTGGATTGGAGAAAAGCCAATGTAGCACCAACATTTATAAAGGGCCCAAAATACATCCCTGGGACTTACAGACCAGTTAGCCTAACATCAATATTATGCAAGTTCTTGGAGGGGGTGATAAGGGACTGTATACAAGATTTTAGTAATGATAAATGGGGAATACTTGGAATGGTCAGGTGTGGGTAGTGGGGTCCCACAGGGTTCTGTGCTATGACAGTCCTATTTAATTTGTTCATAAACGACCTGGAGTATGGTGTAAACAGTTCAATCTCATTTTTGCGAACAGTACTAAGCTAAGCAGGGCAATAACTTCTCTGCAGGATGTGGAAACCTTGCAAGAAGATTTGAACAAATTAAGGGGTGGACAACTACATGGCAAATGAAGTTTAATGTAGAAAAATGTTAAATAATGCATTTGGGTGGCAAAAATATAAATGTAATCTGTACACTAGGGGGAGAACCTCTGTGGGGAATCTAGGATGGAAAAGGACCTGGGGGTCCTAGTAGATGATAGGCTCAGCAATGGCATGCAATGCCAAGCTGCTGTTAGCAAAGCAAACAGAATATTGGCGTGTATTTGAAAAGGGATTACCTCAAGGGATAAAGCGATCATTTTCCCACTCTACAAGACCCTGGTCCGGCCGCACCTGGAGTATGCTGTCCAGTTCTGGGCACCAGTCCTCAGGAAGGATGTACTGGAAATGGAGCAAGTACAAAGGTCAACAAAGCTAATAAAGGGTCTGGGGGACATTAGTTATGAAGAAAGGTTGCGAGCACTGAACTTGTTCTCTCTGGAGAAGAGACGCTTGAGAGGGGATATGATTTCAATTTACAAATACCGTACTGGTGACCCCACAATAGGGATAAAACTTATTTGCGGAAGGGAGTTTAACAAGACACGTGGCTACTCATCTTCCACAGGCGATGGTCTCAGCAAGAGGTATCGATAGTTTCAGAAAAGATAAGCACCTGAACAACCACATCATACAGGGATATACAATGTAATACTGACTTATAATCACACACATAGGTTGGACTTTTTGGACTTTTGTCTTTTTTTAACCTCACCTGCTATGTAACTATGTTAAATAACCACTGATGCCGCAGTTTCTCCATTTGGTTTGAGGGTGGCTACAGTTCAGTGGACTTGGTCTACGCAGGAGACAGTACTGCCCATAAATATCTTGGAGCTTTTGGCCAGTACGCCTTGCTCTAGATCATGGTACAAACCAGTTGTAGGTTCTATCCGTAAAAACCTCTGCAGGGGCATATATATATTAACCACCAGGGCGGCACCAGGAGTCATGCAGCTCAGAAAGGTGAACCACGTTCTGTCTGGGACAGCAAAAGTGCTGTCTCTATCGTCAGTGCATATTGCAGGTATAGAATAGTGGCAGGGGAACTCTGCAGGTGAATCTACTAGATTCCAAGTTCTACAGCAAGTTGGGTCAGGTTGTGTCTGGGACGAGAGTCCCACTGGCAATAGGGATAGATGCACTGGTAACGCCTTTGGGACCAGTTCTTCCTTATTTGACGCTTTGCTTCTGTTTCGACTTCTGTCACCTCTTTTGTGAAGAATCCGAAAGGGGGTAACACTAATAATAATGTTAGGTGAATTAGCCCAGGAGGGCTTGGTACACTGACATAGCGAGTCTTGTGGGGGTCGCTCCTTGGATACACCGAGTCTAGCGGGACCTAATGGTCTTGAGTCCCTTATCTCAGCAAAGTTAAGCCCCTGGAAGACAGCTTCGGGGAACTTCAATTACAGGAAACATTTTTTGCCTTGGGTGAAGCCAGGAAGTGGCCCTCGCAGAAATATGTGAGTGGGAGAGTTTCTTTCTCCAATGGGTAGGGGAAAGTAGATTGGCCTTAAGTACCGTTAAGGGTTAGAGTTCGTCCCTATACATTTTTTTCCAGAGGCCGTTGTTTCCCACTCCTTGATTCATACAGCATGTAACGTAGACAGTCCCACCTGTCAGGCCATTCTTGTGTCCCTGGGACTTGAATTTGATCTTGATGTCCTTGCAGAGGCCACTTTTTGAACCAATCGGGGGATTCTGTTGGTCATTTATCTTGGAAAGTGGCTTCTTTGGTGGCTATCACTTTACTAAGTGGAGTGTCAGAGTTGGCGGCTCTTTCATGCAAGGTGCCGTTCTTGGTCTCACATCATGATAAGGTGATGTGTCCTCATCCATTTTTTGTCTAGAATGGTGTCTAGTTTTCTCTTGAATCAAGACAATGGCTTACCTTTTTTTCT
This sequence comes from Aquarana catesbeiana, assembly GCF_042186555.1. Taxonomy (NCBI): domain Eukaryota; kingdom Metazoa; phylum Chordata; class Amphibia; order Anura; family Ranidae; genus Aquarana; species Aquarana catesbeiana. Next base: position 136,417,554 of record NC_133325.1, on the reverse strand, counting down.
GATCCTCAGTTGGCAGGAGTTAAATCACTGCATACTCTGGAGGTAGTTCTGGCCGTCAGAATTACTTGATTTGGCAGTACAGGTCAGGAATAATGGTTTGTGCTGCCAGTAGAGCCCAGGATGGGCAGGAAGCATCTAAGTTAACTATTTTCATTGGGTTTGCCAGTTAGTTATTCAAGCCTATGGCTTGAAAGTGCAAGGTCCGCCACCCCTTTTTTTGGTAAAAGCGCTTGCTACCAGGTGTGTGGGGGCATCTTGGGCCATCTGCCATCAAGTGTCAATGGCTCAAGATTTTAGGCCATTACGTGATCTTTTGTTCATACATTCACAGGAATTTACCAGATAGATATCAAAGCCATGGAGGATACTGCTTTGGCCACAGTATGTTTTGGGCGGCAGGAGTCGTCCTTCTCAGGTGGCAGTTTCTGTGATTGTGTCTCCCTCCCCTCAAGTGCATTGCTTTAGGACATGCCATATAGTCATTATTATGGTTGCTCTGTGTCCCGTGATGTACTCCAAGAAAAGGATTTTACTGATAAGTATGACAAAAAAATCCTATTTTTCTTTCCCCCAAATTTTCAGACTTTTTTGATTTGATCAAATACCACCAATTAAAGCTCTATTTGTGGGAACAAAATAGCGCCACCTCATGTTACGGTTTGTGTTTCCAGAAGGATGGGCTTGTCTGAGTGTGTGCCGGCCGGCACACCAGACTTCAGGCGCTTTTTATTGATACTACATTTGTAAGTGCGATACTTTGTTTTACTATTATTAAATGTTAAGGTTTTACACTATTGGAGTACTTATATTTTTACATGCCATACACATCCACCTATGGGCTTGAATTCAATGAGGCGGTTTGGTGTACATTGGAGATTGTACTACTACCACAGACGATCTGAAGTGCATGGGTCCTGCTCGGTACGCCCTGGAGAATATATTAATACTACAGGCTTCCCTTGATCCTCTGTAATGGGGGATCCTGGGTTTCTGGTAAGAAGCGATTCTCTGTATAGCGGTGGTGGATTCAGCACAATCTTCTCTATACCAACATTTGAAGATTCACCTTATTTGTGGATGGACTTTATTTCACTTATTTTGCACGGGTGGATGTTGCATATAATTTAGTTAATAAATATATATATATTTTTTCACTTATATGAATGTCACTTATATTTTAGCTATTTGCTATAATTGAATTTTGTGGTTTTGAAGGTTTTCATTCATGTGTATTTGTGCTTATGGGATTTCTGGTTCTAGAAATTATTACTTATGCACTTGCACATTTATTTTTCATTAATGCTGAATTTTGGATTGCTTTATATTTACAGGTTTAGCGCGATTCTGTATTTTCTTTTATGAGAAAATTAAAGACCACTTGAAAGAGAATTCAAACCTTTGAGAGACCACCTTCAGAGAGCAGGACATAGAAATCTGTAATAATGCTGAAAGAATGAATTAGGGTCACCAACTTTACATTCCAAATATTATGTATAGCAAATAAGGACATAGAATTCTTACCAACTGTTACAGAAGTAACAATTCCCTACCTACCCCGTTTATTTGCCCCAACATGAATGAGCGTAGGAACCTTCAATAAAATTGAGAAAATATCATTAAGTGAATCATAGGAAAGCATGTCGGGTGAGCTCAGCAATGCTGTCGCTAATAGGTTCAGTAATGTGGACTATGATTGTAAAAGTTCAACAGCAGAGAGTCGATATGGTAGGACAAGAACAGAGTTCGTATACGCTGTCAATGGAGAGGTGATATGTTATTACATTAAAAGATATTATATGCAGGCTGTAGACAGATATACGTGACCTTGAGAAGGAGAGAATCAATTCCTGTAGGCGCAAACTGTTTCCTCTATGGCTATGTGAGATGGGAAATCAGCCAGGTATAGGGGGTCCACAGTACTAACAATAGGAGATCTGTAGGAAAAACCTGAAATTATGTCTGCATCTTGTAGACAAAATATGTATTCAGAAGATAATAGCACCACCTAGTGGAGAAACAGAGAACAAGGATAATATATAACATGCAAGTGAAAAAGAACTGGTGCAGTTCTTCTCATTAACAGGTAGCTCTGAAATGGATTGAAAAAAAAATTAGGGTTAGGTGGTTCCTGAAAGCATGGAGCTGAAAGCAGAGCTACTGGGAGATTCACTGTTACCGTGAGAATATATAACAAAATATCAGTCATCTGGGGGAGCATTCTGGCAACACCGACATCCGCGTTGAGGTAGGGCTTCTTGCAGTAGAGGATGTGAAGAAGATTGACCTGTTAAGGTCTTTAGCTTGACTGAGTACATCATGGCATAAGTTATTCCTTTCTCGTGGAGTCATTTCTTTACCTGTAGTAAACATAGCTCGCCTGTGTTGCACATCAGATGAAAAGCCAGGGAAAGTGGTGATCCAAATACTGTGATAGATCAACATTTCGTTCACAGTATGGCATCTCTGTCCAGGAAGTTTAAAACTTTTGATTTTAAGGGTGTTAGTTTTCCTCTAACCTGAGCAGGCTGTAAAGGCATTTGGTGAGTCCATTCAGTGATAAAAGATGAGGAGAGTACCAGGGATGTTAAATGCTCCCTTTGCCTGTTTTCCAGAGAAAAGCTCAGGACTGGCACCTTTCAGGAAAACCTAGGAAGCATAGGTTGCTGTGTCTGGAAGGATTTTCCAAATCATCAAGTTCACTCTGGCTAAGAAATTTTTTTGTAATGCTCTTGTATCAGTGACCAATGGGGGAAAGAGTGTCCTCAATAGTACTGATATGAGTCTCAGCATGAGAGGTGCTTTTCACAAATTCTGAGGTTCTTGTTTTACCAGGGATAGGTCAATCCTGAAACTTTCAGTATGTGATACTAAGGCAGTCTTGCAATCATATATTATCTCCATTTTCTGTGACACTGTAGGTTCTAACTGTTCAGGGTTAATGTCAGTAGCAGGCACATTAGAGACAGTAGTCTCTACCTTAACCTGGGGAGCACAGGAGGTGAAAGCTGATTCAGTAGGTGGTGCTGGAGGATGGCATGCATTTTCCAGTTGTGTATAGAGGAGGAAGCCACATGGCTGTGAGCACAAACTTCAGGCAGCTGGAAGTGGACTAGTTTGTCATCCGCTCCATTCTCTGTCTCCTGCCCTATTTTTATCATGGTTAGGAGCAGTGGGGTGCACAATGTTCAGACAGCGGATCAGGGTGTGTTTGAGCACCCACAACTGCAGGATGGCCAGAGCATGACGGGAGACTGAAGAGAGCAATGGAATCAGGCTGCCTCCATTTCTTCTGCTAAACCAGCCCCCCCACCCTTTCCCAAAATTGTATTTTTATTTTGTAGTGAACTGAGCCCTCAAAATTTTCTTTCAGGTCATGCTACAAAATGCTAATTCCACATCTGGTCATTCGAAGTGATTTTGAAGAGGTAAAGTCCATTGCTCAGTGCATTGAAGAGGACTGGAAGGTCCTGTTGGGTGCTTGTTTTCCCAGAATTTTGGTGAATATTCTGCCATACTTTGTTTCTGATTGCTCTGGAGACTCTGATAGGAAGAAGAGGGAAGTTGCAAGCAACGTCTATGACTTGCTACAAGATGAGAAATGCCTCGGTAAACAGGTAATGTGGATACTCCTAAAAGGAATCTGTACTAATTTTAGGTTAATTTGATGATAAACGGATATTTTATGTCTTTATGGACTATATATATAACCCTTATGTGCTTTCAAAGAGCACAGCAGAAGCTGTTTTCTTTTCTTCTCTCTGTTTTAGAGGACCTTCTCTGAAGAAAGCAAAAGGGGCAGGGTAAAAGTCACTTACTTGGTTGTATGCATAAATTCGAGCTTGGGCAATGTAAACAGATCACTGTTTTTTTTAACAGAACAGCTAAGAATAGACGGGTAAACATGTGAAATTGAGACTAAAGTTCCATCTTCTGTCTGGAAATTAAAATATGCATATTTTTCTATTTACCTGACTGGAAATTAAAGTGTCCATTCTTTTAGTCCTGAATGTAATCATTAAAGCAGAACTGAAGTATGTTCAAATGCTCTAAAACTGAAAGTTAAAAATAGTCCACGCACACACATGCTATCCTAATTTAGCTTTTCCCTTATCCGTATTTTATATTTTCCATATGCAGTCTTCCAAGGTCTATTACATTAACTTTCTCAGCATTAATGGCAGGTGATGAAGGTGGTGCTACTGTCTGAGGGAAGTGATGCAGTGATTTTTTTTCACAGGAAGATCTCTGCAGGAACCACTTTATTTCTTTGTCCAGAACTGGGGGTGAAATAAGGCAGTTCCACCTTTTTATATGGCTGATTTTGAAGGGCAGGAGACAATTCCCCCATATGTCCCCAAATAATTGTAATGAATGGACTTTCTCGGTACCCAATGATTACAATGTAAATTTAAAACATAAAATTTGTTTTTATAAAATATGTAAAAAGACAAGTATCCAAGTATAGATTTAAAAACATCGGTCTCATTATGTGACCCGGTATTATAAAACAAACAGTTGCATGTTACACTGATGCTTGGTATCCTCCAAAATAGCAGATGAAGGAATAATTAGTCCTCAGTGAACGTTAAGTCCTCTACATGTTTCAAGGATATCTCCACTTCTTCAAGAGGAGTAATATTTAACAAAGTCTGTAACAAAAACACATAATAACATGGTAACACATGAAAAAATAATGTATAATACACCAGAGAATGTGGGGGACCATGAAAACAACACTGTCGCTTACCGATGAGGACTGAAATTGAAGGGCAACCAGGTCAGTAGCACCAGCAAAACATGGGCATACATCTATCAGAGGCCATGCTTCTAGTATTTATATGGCTGATGTACCTAAAATGCCAAACATCTTTTTTTTTTCCAAACATCTTTAGGTTTGTCTGTACATGAAATAATTTTAAAACTCATTAGCTCATTGCCCATATAAATGAATATATGGACTTTTTTTGTATTTGTTATATGTCTTGTTGCTGATTATGTTGTCTTAGTAACTATACAATATCAGTCATTCCTTTGTATATTAATATTCATTAAATGTTGCACTCTGAGTTTTTGGACTTTTATTATGCAGTATTGGAGATGCAAGATTTTTTTTATCTTTTTCTGAATTTTTTTTGCAGCAAATAGACAACCTGTTCCTTCAGAATATGCCAGATATAGTGGTGGAGCTCCTGATGACTCTCCATGAATCTCCAAGTGGTACAAGTTCAAGTAACAATAACTCAGATGGTCCTCAGTTCTATGGGTAAATATGATAAGGAAGTTTTTGTAGCAACACTGAGCTGTTTAAAATTTTCAGGGTCATTGTTTAGCAGGGGCAAAACAGTGCTCACAATGGAAGTTTAGTTAAATGCCTTTTCAAAAACTACTAGACATGGGGTTGATTTAAAACTGGAGAGTGCTAAATTTGGTACAGCTGCGCCAGTGGCGGCTGGTGCTCAAAATTTTTTGGGGGGGCGCAACAAACTGAAAAATTCAGAAAAATAAACCCCATCAATTGCAGTCTCACTGTGCCCATCAAACGCCACCACTGTGCCCATCAAACGCCGCCGCTGTGCCCATCGAATGCTGCCACTGGGCCCACTGTCTGCCCGGCACTTACCCTGTCTCGGTGGGGCAGTGGGTGACGGGCGGTGTCCTCCATGCACCTCCATGTCCTTGATGTCGTCTCCCGTCTTCTCCTCCTATTCCTCTCTTATGATCAGACACCTGTTAGGTGTCCAATCACAGCACCTGTCATTTCAGCCAATCAGGTGATGGATAACAGACCTGAGCACCTGATTGGTGGAGAGGCAGTTCAGTGTTAGGAAAGCGAATATTGATTCGCTTTTCTAACACCGTTGGGTGATCTGCGAGCGCCAAGCATGGTGCTCGCTGTTTACCTTTTTTGATGCCTATTAGAGCCTATGGCTCTAATCGGGTGCTTCAAACCCCCCCCGCCGCTGTAATTCCGGGGCGGGCGCCAGAATAGGGGGTGGCGGCGGCTATGGATAGATTCATGCAATGCATGAATCTATCGGTGATAGAAGGGGTGGCGCTCGTGCTCCCTTATGGACGCACCGCCACTATTCTGTGCATAGAAACCAATCGGCTTATAGTTTGTTTTTTGTCAAAGTTTAATTGAACAAGCTGAAGTTAGAAGCTGATTGGCTACCATGCAGAGCTGCACCAGAGTTTGCACGCTCAAGTTTTAGTAAATCACCCCTGTGAGTCTAGAGAAGTTATTGCTTTCATAACTACTATGCATTTTTTAAATCACTGTGACTGCTTCCTTCAAAAACTTCTAAGACTGGTATTTACCATTCCATTTAGTGTGCATAAACCCAAAATATATTTTTGGATATTTTTGGCAATATGCTTCACTGTGTAAAAGTTTCTTAAGTAAATTGTTATTTTATGTTTGTATTGCAGTTTCTTACCTGGAGATTCAGCCAATAACAGTAGTTTCTGCTGCAGACTAACAGTAATAAACCACTGCCTCATAACTAGCTGCAAAGTTGTCAGCCTGCAATGTACACTTCTTCAGTTGGCTGCTGGGCTGCCTTTCTGGTTTATCATATAAGCAGCCCAATGTCCAACTGAAGGAGCTCACAAGGTAGACTGACATGTTGCTGCTAACTAAGAGACAGTGACATAACTGTGTTAGCCTGCAGCAGGATTGATTGTATTGACAGTATCTTCAGGTAAAAATAATTTACTTCTCACAAAAATAGCTTACTTGGAAAAAATAACTGTATACAGTGAGGCATATGATGCCAAGCTTGTGAGAAAATAGATTTAGGGTTTACGTACACTTAAAAGAAAAACACATAATGATACCAGTAATTCTAGAAAAATCATTTGAGAACTAGGGCAACCTTACTATTGTGGATCAGTCCTAGATGGGTGGCCATCATCTAAAATTCCGCAGTCACTCCCTGGCCTCCTGTCATATTCAGGCCATGTACTTTTTTGAAGCCTGTAAAGCACAGTCAGTTCCAGTTCTGGGGTGTTAAACCCTGCATCATAATGGAAGTGCCAAATGTCCCTTTTTAAGCTCTCACAGGCTGCAATAAGCTTGAAATACTACTGAAGCCTGTTAACAACGTTTTTTAAGGTAAGCACCCCCAATAAGTAACATCTTAAAATTGGAACTCGGGGTGCGTTAAGGCTTTAACACAGGTACTCAAAATTTGCCACAAGCATTGAAAATTATTTTCTAGTAGCTTACTAAACACACCACTCTTATACAGGCAGAGGTCAATGTGTGCAAGGTCTTAAAGTGCACCTGTGCCCAGGCTGTACACATTAAGGTATTTACTTATCTTTAACAAGCAGTAAATGAGATTTAAACAAGCCATCGCTGAACTCTGTAGCTGTGTGTTCTGTGAAGTAATTGTACTGGCCTAGATAATCCTTTTGACTGCATTCACAGGTCTGGGCCAGGCACTTACCCAGCTGTTATTATTGTACACAATACAACATATTCTCCCAGAACTAATGTCAGTTGTGGATTACTGAAGGACATAGAGGAAGTAGAAGGATTTTCTTTTGGTTTTGAGATTAAAATTGTGGGTGGCAATGATGTCTACATTCTTCTCACGCTTAAAATTAGTAAACCTAACAGCACAGCCCCAATCCAAAGCCCTAGTTTAAAAAAGGTTGCAAGTTAGGCAAGCCATACACAGTTCAAACAGTGTGTGGGCAGGCTGAATGTACCAAGCTGATCGACCAATCAACACCATCTGTGTTAATGGGTGAATTGAGTAAATCTCATTCCTGCAACCCGTAGCCTAGTATACACGGGCCGAATGTAGGGGGACATTGGCCAGTTCAATAAAAACTGATCGACATTCAGGCCGTGTGTATGGTAGACGGTCCAACAGAAGCCGTCCGAGCATGCTGGAAAACCAGCACCCGATCGGCTCCCAAACAGTGTTCTGGCGGCGGGTAGCCCCTCTGTCAGAACACAACAGCTCCGCAGGGGAGATTGCTTTACTAACATCAGCCAGCTGTGTTGAACAAAGGAAAAACTATTGGAGTGTACTAGGCTTAAGTCCTACAGCTTTGTTTTCATGGGAAAGCCTTATCATGATCATCACTTACAAATGGTAATTACCAGATAAAAGCTTACAGCTTCAACAAGTTTGTATCCGTATTTAACCCTTCTAAACCTAAACTAGAGTTCTAGAATGAGCTAGCAATAGCCAACATTCCATTTTAATGCCTAGGCCTCATGCACACTGGACGTTTTTGGACATTTTTACAGGTGCTGTTTTTGACTTCAGACGTTTTTTTTCTACAGTCAATAAACTCTCCAGCATGTTATCCTATGTGTCCATGTACACATAGGCTGCTATCAACTGTTTGGGGCTGGGGCGTTTTTTGGCTGTAAAAAAAACCCAAAACGAGTGGGTTCTGAGAGGCGTTTTTCACGCTCTAACGTCAATAAACGCTCATAAATTCGGCTCACCAGCATTTTTTAACGTTTTTCATCGTTTTGCACAGAGTGGCCCCGATTTACCTCTTCTTGGGTTCCCCGGCGGTGCTATCAGCTCTTCCATTCAAAAAACACTGTTTTACAAAAAAACATTATTCTACAAATGGAAGATCCACTATTAAAAACACAGAAGAAAAAGTTCAGGTTGACCTAGATGCCTTGGCTTTATTTTAAAACCATGGGGCCCCAACCACTCATTCCAGAATAGGCTAAACCCTTCCTACTTATAACCGATAGTCATATGAGAACATAATGGCCCCATCCTCCCCCCAAACCAAAACTACCTCCATGATGCTGGCTCCCCCCTTCACACCTCATCCTTCCACCCCAGCTCTTCCCCACTCTTTCTCAGTAGGTCACATCAACCCTTGGATTTCCAAAGCTAGAAGTGAACAGCCATGTCTCTTGCCATTTTAGAACATCACTAATTGTCACCCGCCCATCCCTTATTCCAGCCCAAATACCCTTTATTTAGACCATGACTTTTGTTTATGTTTGCTAATGCCTGATTTCATATCTGATGGATATTGTTTCAATTTATCAAATAACTGTAATAACTGAAAAATAAAGAACTTTAAAAAGAAAAGCTTTTTAAAGCGCATTTGGATGCAAATATTTTTATTGCGGTTTGTATTTCCGTTGCAAAGATTTACTTTCTGTCATGAAGATTGTTGTGTTTTTAGTCCTTTACCATGAATTTCATATGATACCCATAAACCTTCTTCATTTTAGGGAGTTGGATCCACCTCCAAACCCCCCTTATTTCCCTTCCTATGTCATAAAAGCCACTTTGGATTATATCAGCAGTTGCCATAACAGCAAGCTGAAAAGTCTTGTGGCAATTCTCTCAAAGACTCCGGTAAGCTGCAGATGTAAACCTGAATTTACAGATTTGGAATTGTTTTATTAATCCTTATATGTATGCAAAGCTTTTAGGGAAATTTGTCATATTCCAAACAAATCTACAGACCTCTGAGATTGGGCTCTCTTGCAAGATGTTTCTCCTATGCCACATACTAGTTTTGGGACAATAAAGTTAAATCACTGGGTGAAATTAGTATACAACATAATAGGGCCAGGGTATGGCTGTTTCCATCAGAACTGAAATACAATGGTGTTTTTTTTAGTGGCAAAGTTTCTTTAAGCTTGCTTCTTTATCATAGTTTTTTCTTGTGTTATTTTTGATTGGCAGTTTACTAGACTTGTGCACAATGGGAAATTTTGTTTCGTTTCGGTTCGTTGTCATTCGTAAAATACATAATTTCGTTCTGTTATATTTGTTAAGTTACGTTAATTCATTTTCGGATAATTTGTTATTATTCGTAGAGTGTTGATATTCGTTATACTGAATCTCGAATCATGTCGAATGTATTTGTTATATACGCTATAATTTCTTTCGTATTAGTTGAAATCCGATATTTATGTATGTATATATATTCGTGATAATGATTTGTGGTTTGGAAAGTCGTTTGTTTATTGAATCTATTAACACACACAATGACAATATCTCTTCTCCTATGCTCAAATACAATACAACACCCTTCTCTCTCAGTTCCCAGGAATGCACTTTGCCAGTAATCCAACCTCCAGCACAAAATTAATCAGCTGATTGGACTGTAAGGTTTACTTTGAGTTGACCTTTTGTTTCATTAGATCTTTAACGAACTACCGAATCATGTCGAATCCATTCGTTATATCCGCTATAATTGCTTTCATGTTAGTTGAAATTCGATGTTTATGCATGTATATTGATTCGTGATAATGATTCGTAGTTTGGAAAGTCTTTTGTTTATTGAATTTGTTAACACACACAATGACAATATCTCTTCTCCTATGCTCAAATACAATACAACACCCTTCTCACTCAGTTCTCAGGAATGCCCTTTGCCAGTAATTCAACCTCCAGCACAAAATGAATCAACTGATTGGACTATAAGATTTACTTTGAGTTGACCTTTTGTTTCATTAGATCTTTAACGAATTAACGAATCATGTCGCATTCATTTGTTATATTCGCTATAATTTCTTTCGTATTAGTTGAAATTCATTATTTTTTTATTCGGATGCATCCGAATGTCCGAAAGATGCAAAATTCGATCGTTACGAAACGAATTGCACATATCTACAGTTTACTAGATTACGTTTTTTTTTGGACTGCATGCATATGTTAGACTCTGTCCTGCATCTCAGATTGCCCCTTTTGAACCTTGTCATGTTTACTGTGACTGGCCAGGAAGAAGAAGCTTTCTCTGACTTTGGTGGCTTTTAACTGTGGATTTTAAAGGGGTTGTAAACCCTTGTTTAAAAGAAATTAAAATTAACAAACATGTCATACTTGCCTCCACGGTGCAGTTCGTTTTGCACAGAGTGGCCCCGATTTACCTCTTCTTGGGTTTCCCGGCAGCGCTGTCAGCTCCTCCGCGCATCGGGAAACCCCCTAGGAAAAGCACTGTCCCTGGGGGTTACTGTGTGGACGCGTTACCGAGTCCGGCTTTTGCCTCCATAAACACAGAATGCTGGACTCGGCATTTGACTGAAAGCAGCGGGAGCCAATGGCTGCGTTGCTATCAATCTTATCCAATCAAGAGCTGAGACAACAGGCAGAGAGGTAGAGTGCTTCTCCACTGTGGGAACGAACAGGCTCAGGTGAGTAAAACGGGGGGGCTGCTCAGTGTCAGAAGTTTTTTTTACTTTAATGCATAAGATGCATTAAAGTGAAAAAACACGAGGGTTTTCAACCCCTTTAAGTACCCTCCTCTATAAGCTACTCAGTTTGTGTCTTATTGGCCGGTTCCCCTAACCAGTAGGGGGCCCCACCTCATCCATTTAGATTGGGGCATTGGTCCTTCAGGTAGCTCCTGGGCCTCAAGCAGTCTTCAGTCCTCCTGGTGAGGTCTGTGTTTTTTTTTTTTTTTTTACTGGGTTGCCTACCCCTCAGCTGGACGCTTTTGGATGTCCTGACTGTGACACTTAAAGTGGTTGTAAACCCCATTCATGAAATTTGAACTAAGCACATATATCTGTAGTGTTTACTTATCTCTCTTCAAAGCTCTAAATGTGTTTCTCCGTGGTGCTTCATTTTTCTGTTATCTGCTTAAGTCACTGCTGACAAGTTCTCCACACATGAGATAACCGCAGCTAAAAATTTGTGTTGGGGAGGGAGCTTAGAGGTAGATAAACAGAGAGCTTATCTATTCAGAGTACAGCTCTGCATGTTCCTTTGGTCCTCTGCACATGTGGAGGCGGTGTGTCCCTTTCCTCCAATCAGCTCTCATACAGTGTAAGTGCAGACTCCCCACCCACCCCTATGTACTGCTTAAAGATGAAGAAAGATTTTTAACACGATCTGCACTTTCCAAATGGTGTAGAAAGGGGAAGACAGCAGATATACATGTAAAGCTTATGTAGGGAGATTTGTTTCATCTCTGTTTATCATCTGAAGCTATTCACGTCACTGGGTATATGTGAGGGTAGACTGCAGTATAACACAGTTGTAGCTGAAATTCTGTTTCCCTCAATGGACTTCAAGAAAGTTCTTAACTTTTCTGAAATGTTACCCCCTATTAGTTCAGCCATTCCACCTAACCCTGTGGCTGCTTTGTTTTTCTATATTAGCAGAATATATCCCCAGCTGATAATAGACAGAGCTTAGCATCATGGGTATGGCTTTTTGTCAGGCTGTTGGGAGAAATGTGAGGTTGGAAATGGTCTTGATAGGACTGCAGACTTTTTTTTATATGCAGCCTCTGAGTGCCTGTTTTTTCTTTGTATGCTTTTACAGGATTCATTTCAAAAGATTTTGTTGTCTATATGCAAGCAAGCTGCAGAGAGCAGCAATGTCTACAAGAAACACCAGATCCTTACCATTTATCATCTGTTTGTTAACCTTCTTCTGGCAGAAATTAAGGAAGGCTTGGGTGGAGCTTGGGCATTTGTCCTCAGAGATGTCATTTACACCCTGATACACCATATCAACAGCAGGTCTGTATGTGATCTGTGCAACACGGAAGTAAAATATTTTGTGCGAAAAAGGACCATATCTGTTGGACAAATGCTGATTTTGTTTTTTGTGAACATAATTCTGTTTACTGAATATTGTGTTTACAAGGGATGATCTACATTAAACTAAAATGTGTTATTTTTTATATTACATGTGAATTAATTCAAGATAAACGTAAACATTATAATGAGTATTAAAACTTGCTGTTGGCTGACGACACTCAGCCAGTCCAGGCTCTGGAAAGATCCCAACTTTACAGTTAGGCCTCTTTCACGTGAACGATACGTTCAGGTCCGCCTGTCAGTTTTTTAGGCGGACCTGAACGGACCCTCCATAGACCTCTATGGAGCGTAGGATGTCAGCGGTGACATGTCCGCTGACATCCGACCCGCTCCGATCCGAAAAAGTGTAACGGAGGAAAAACCTACTTTTCCATCCGTTATCAGATCGGGTGACGACGGACTCTACGGTCCGTCGTCATCCAATCCCCCATAGGGGAGAGCGGCACTGTGACAGGTCCGTCGCTGCACAGCGGGGATCCACAGAGCGATCCCCGCTGAGCAGAGCGGATGTTCACGGGGCGGATCATCTCGGATCCGTCCCGTGTGAAAGGACCCTAAGGATACATCTAGATGCTTGGACTGGCAGCTGCCGCAGCCTCTCAGCAAGCCGCTGAGGGGTTGAGTCAGCTGCTCCTGCCCCTTGTACAGCCGGCGCTCCGGTTAGCACTCTGCAGACTGCTCAGTTCTCTGTATTCAATCAGTGGTTTTTGATTGCTCAGTTTTGAGTGTAGCCGGCGTGGGACAGTTGTAGCTGGTATCTGTGCTGCAGCCATGTAGGTCAGTATGATTTTACTTTTTTTGCATTCTCGAACTTCACTTTAAAAAGACTGTTTTATAGTTAAAAACATCTACATACAAGAAAACTCCACTGTTTGTAGCACCGCAAAGCCTTCTTAAATGAAAAGGTATTTACATGTCTGTCATTTCAGGACAATGTGTGCAGCCATGCCAATGCAATGTATTACACCCAATTGGCCAGATATACATCCATAGCTGCTGGTGTATTGCAAATATAGTCTAATATTATAAGGCCTCTTATTCAAAAATGCATACAGCTGTTTGGAACCCAACAAGACCATATTCATATCCAAGTAGGAAGGGACTAAAGCAATGAAAGTCTAATTTGTCCATACTGAAAGGGACTGAAGCAATGAAAGTGTGATCGGTGTATTGACTAATTTCTGTGATTATGTGCATACCCCTCAATCATTGTAGTAGTATGGACATATACTTATCTAGATCTGAGAGATTTTTTACAAAAGAGGTAGTTCAATTTGCAATACACATTTATTGATAGGGTTACATAATATATACAAATTACACACCAGACCGTATTTAAAACACAATGTACAGTGTAGGTCCCCTGGCTTACATGATATTTACAAATTACTCACAGAACCATATTTACAATACAATATAAGATGCAAGTATAGAGTTAGACTACCTGTTAACTTCAGGTCAGCCCATGGTGACTGCTGTCTGTTCCCACACCAAAGAGTGAGTTAGCTTGGTCACAAAGCATTATATCCCCCCCCCCCCTTTTCTGTAGTGTGGCTAATATAATTCTCCCTAATTGGTCACTGTACCTAGTAAATGTATATTGGGCACAGCCTGATTGGATGAGTCAAAGAAGGCTGTTGTTTACTACCCAGGTGAGATGTTATCAGGGAAAACAAAAGGCCAAGCTTTGAAGTTGAACTAATTACAGTAACACCAACACAACACTCAATACTTTAAATATATTTCCCTCTAACTGAAATATATTTCTAATTGCAATACTTTACAGAGATTAATGGAGATTTCACATAAACTCATAAGGCAACAGGTGCATATTGAAGGGACTAAAGCAATGAAAGTGTAATCGGTGCATACTGCAGTAAACCCATCTTAAAACTCATGATGGCCAGTTAGCCTAAAACAGCTGTATGCAGTTTGAAATTTATGGTTCTATAATATTAGGCTGTATTTGCACTATACACCAGCGGTTCTGGGTTTGCATATGGCCAACAGAGTAAAGCAATGATTTGTATGGCTCGGCCCACTGTCCTGAAATGAAGAATATTCCTCTTAATTTTAGGATATGTGATAGAATGAGATGTGTAAATACCTTCTGTTTTAAGAAGTCTTTACTGTGTTACAAACTGACTACTATGAGGGCTTTTTGAGTCCCTTAAGTGCCATCTCACCTAAACCTGTATGGTTATACTGTTCTTGTTTGGTCCCAAATCCTACACTGTAGGAGCCATGGTTTGCCCTAGGGTGCACTGTATCTATGGAGGAGCGGCATTGTCTACCTAGAGCAGGAACTGTATTAAGACTACTTCATAGAAACAAACCAGCTTAATGGCTTGCCAAAATGATTTATAAATCATGAAAGTGATACATCTCCTTATTTTCCACATATCAGTTCTCTCCTGCTTCTTTTCATTTGCAAAGTGTATTAATCTGTAAACTTATTATCTGAATTAAACAATATTTGTTGTAAACAAATTAATTGTATACAACATACTTTCTCTTCATCCGCTTGGCATTTAAAGATATAGTGCCCAGCTACAAATATGGAGGCTGCCATCACTGTTTTTGGTGATGTATGAATGTAAATGGAAACCAGTTAGGCTCCTTAATATATAAATTACTTTTCTAAAAACTGTGGTGTCTTCCAGATCCACTGGTCCCAGGGATGATGTATCATCTCGCAGTTTCATGCTTTGTCTTGATCTTTTGCATCGAGTTTGCCGGGCAGCCATCACCAACTGCAAGGATGCCCTGGATAGCCACCTGCACGTCATTGTGAGCAGTCTCATCCCTTTGGCAAACAGCTGTGCCAAAATACAAGAGCAGGTAAATGATGTTTGACCTTAACTTAGAGATATGAATACATTGTATATTAACATAAATTTATGCATTTAGTTTAAAACCCAGTTGAGCCCTCTGTATTACTTTAATGCAGGCAGGCTGCTCTTTTTAGCTTTTTTTCTTTTTAGTTGATAAGTGCTGCATCAAGGGTTAAAATACAGCCTGGCTGCTTTACAGTAATCAACACTGGGGGATCACTTGGGCTTTAAACACGATTACCTTTGTGATATGTCAATGCTGAAGCATGATAACATTTTTAATTTATTTTACAGGTGTGCGATTTGCTAACTTTTTTAGTAATTGAAAATCAAAATAATGAAAATCTCTACCACACTATTAAACTCCTGGACCCCTTTCCTGATCACCCTTTATTTAAGGACCTGCGTCAGGCCCACCAAAAGATCAAGTACAGCCAGGGATCGTTCTCACTTCTACAGGTATTAGCTCCCTGTTGTACAGTGATTATGAAAACATGTAGTAAAGAACAAGTATTAATCTTATATTCATTTCATTGTGGAATCAACCACCTGATTTGTTGCTAAATGCCCCAATCTTTTTTTTTTCCCTTCTATACACTATTTAAAAAGTTTTACCTTCAGCTTTTGCTGTATTTTAGAGTCGGCTTGAGTAACTCTTAACTTTGTTTTTGTTCTCTTGAGGAAATAAACCATTTTCTCTCTGTGAGTTTATGTGAATCACTCCCTTTGACCCGACTGGAAGGAATGAACGATTTAAGGAAACAACTGGAACAGCACAAAGATGAAATAAAAAGCCTTGTCTATGATTTCCAAGGTACAGTGTCAGCTTTATGTGTTTGCTCTCTCTTCACAAACCCAAACATTTTAACTTAGTGATTAAAAATATTGCCTAAGGAATTAATAAGTACATGTGTTGTGAATTTTAAATGATCATATATTTTCTTATTTATTAGATTAGAGACATTTATAAGCAATATACATTTCTTTCTCGAACATCACGGGACACAGAGCCACAGTAATTACTGATGGGTTATATAGGTATCACTGGTGATTGGACACTGGCACACCCTATCAGGAAGTTCAACCCCCTATATAATCCCTCCCCCTTGCAGGGATACCTCAGTTTTTACGCCAGTGTCTTAGGTGATGGACGTGTAAGGATGTCCTGTGCTGAGCTCCAAAGGGAATATCCTAAGATCCTATACTGGGGCAAGCCAGGCGAACCGGATCCATTCAAAGTGTCTTTTCATGGCCGAATTGAATGGTACCCAGGCCTCGTGTCCGAAGAAACGAGGTTTTACCCGTAATGCTTCTCTTTTTAGAGAGCTGGACCCCGCAGATCAGAAAATGGCTTTAAACTTCCTAATTTCTGGTGAGGTGCTTTACGGTCCCAGAACTGTTGGATCCCCCTACTGATGGGGGCCCCAGTCTCTGACGGTTTTTTCAAACAGAGCCCACCGTGAGAGGTGAAGATTGGGTCTGTGTAAACAGCACCCTGCGGCTGGATAAGGTAAGAGGAGATTCCACAGAATTTTTGGGTTCTAGTGGCTTTTCTCCTTTAAGGTAAATGCATGCTATGCCTATTGTGACCACCGGGGGCTGCCAAGAGCACAAACCTACACATGCTGACTCTGTCTCAGGTGTTGTAATCGCTATTTATGTCCCAGCGTCTCAAGCAGGCTGCAAACAGGTAAGGTGGAAAGGGGGATTTCTCATGTTTGAATGTTCCCCCCCAGGCTAGAGAGGGGCCACAGGGGTCTAGAAAGTGGTTATACCACCCGGGCTCTGCGGCCTAATGGCCACCATCTCTCAAGATAGCCGTTCAGGCAGATCTTGTTACCAGCCTACCCCCCCCCCCCCCAATCCCCAGCCTTTCTCCGGAAGCATGACAGGAGAGTCGGCAGCACGGGAAGCGCTCGTTTTTTTCAAAACTCGAGGGGGGGGGGGGGGCGGTAGAGGAGGGGGCGGGACGTCAGCACAGAGTGCTTAGACTCCCACTCAGGCCAGCTGCAGGCTATTAAAGGCACTCTGTACTGCCTTCTGAGAGACACAGAGCTGACGGTCGCATGTAAGGTGGGACACAGGCATTCTCCTAGGCAGCATTTACTGAAGTAACACCAGACTGAGCATTGGGTAGCAAGGCTTTTAGCCAGACTACATCGCTCAGCAGGCAGTGTTCATTTGTATACCTCACACCTTGTTGCTTTGCACTATGGGTAGAAGAGGTTCAAGCACCCCAGGAACCAGAGACACTAGGGGATCTCGTTCAGGTTCTGAGGGCCCCCTGTCGGCAGCATCCTCCCCCCCTAAAGATGGGCCAGGGACGGCTAGCCAGGGAGAGCCATCGGGGTCAGGGGCTACACCTGCTTCTGGCACTTCAGCCCCTGTATATATTACACAAGAGGTTTTTTCCTCAACCATTAATGGTCTAGAGGAAAGATTAATGGCCGTGATTACGTCTTCACTCAGTGGAAGAAAACGCACTAGGCTTTCCTCTGTTCCCCAAGACCCTCAGACAGAGGAGCTCTGGGATAAAGGAGATGAATCCCTTTCAGAGGATCGGGATGGGATGGATGATTCCTCTTCGGAGGATTCAGGTGGAGAGGGACCCTCTGCGACTTCCCAAGAGGAGAAAGTCTTAGTGCAGATCCTCACTGGATTGGTCTGCTCCACATTTAAGTTGCCCATACCTGAAACTGCTAAAGAATCCTCTTCTGCTTTGGGGTCACTGAAACCTTTCCAAGCAGCACATGCTTTTCCTGTTCATACTTTACTTGAAAAGCTTATTTATTCTGAGTGGGATCACCCAGACAAACGTTTTTTTCCGCCGAGAAAGTTTTCAACACTTTATCCGATGGAAGAAAAGTTTATTAAAATGTGGGGAATACCGGCTATTGATGCCGCCATTTCCTCCGTAAATAATAGCCTGACTTGTCCTGTAGACAATGCTCAGATGCTCAGGGATCCTGTAGATAAAAGGATGGAATCCCTATTGAAGGATGTTTTCTCCTTAGCAGGATCAGTGGCCCAACCTGCAGTAGCAGCGATTGGAGTCTGTCAATACTTAAGAGACCATGTTGAGCAGGTCATCAAAGTATTACCTGAACAGCAGGCCCAGGGGTTTGCTAACCTTCCAGCGGCCTAATGCTTTGTGGTTGACGCCATTAGAGATTCTATCGTGCAAACCGCCCGTCTTTCACTGGGGTTGGTGCATATACGTAGAATCCTATGGTTGAAAAATTGGTCAGCCGAAGCACCATGTAAGAAGCTACTGGCTGGGTTTCCATTTCGTGGTGCAAGGTTGTTTGGAGAGGACTTGGATAACTATATCAAGAGAATCTCTTGTGGGAAAAGCACTCTCTTACCTGTCAAGAAGAAGAGTAAGCGTCCCTCTTTCAAACGGACTCTTTCCCCAGCGCCGGGGGCTTCAGCCTCCAGGCAGTCTCGACGGCCGCCTCCATCGGGGTCCAGAGACAAGAGTCAACCCCAGGGACAAAAGAAGTCCTGGGGAAAGAAGCCTACTAGGCAAAACACTAAGACCTCTGCATGAGGGGGCGCCCCCGCTCACTCGAATGGGGGGAAGACTGCGACAGTTCTCAGAGCTCTGGCAGGAGGACTTCCAGGACAGATGGGTAATCTCCACGGTAACCTTAGGGTACAAGCTGGAGTTTCAGGAATTCCCCTCTCCTCGGTTCCTCAGATCAAATGTTCCCAGAGACCCAGAGAAGAAGCAGTCGCTCCTTCTAGCGTTAGAGCGACTTTTGTCGCAGGAGGTCATTATGATAGTTCCCGCAAAGGACCAGGGATTGGGCTTCTATTCCAACCTTTTTACGGTCCAAAAGCCAAATGGGGATGTCAGGCCCATTCTGGACTTAAGGGATCTGAACCGATTCCTAAGGATTCAATCCTTCCGCATGGAATCAATTCGAACAGTAGTTCCCACCCTGCAGGGAGGAGAATTTCTGGCATCAATAGACATCAGAGATGCATATCTGCATGTGCCCATTTTTCCTGCTCATCAGAAGTTTCTGCGCTTCGAGGTAGGAGGGCGCCATTTCCAGTTTGTGGCTCTGCCTTTCGGGATAGCCACTGCACCTCGAGTGTTCACAAGGATCTTGGCTCCTCCTCTGGCCAGATTAAGGGCTCAGGGTATAGCTGTCATAGCATACCTAGACGACCTGCTCTTGATAGACCGGTCGGTAGCCTCTTTGAAGGGAAACTTGAGGACCACGGTCAGGTATCTAGAACACCTGGGTTGGATCCTCAACTTAGAAAAGTCTTTCCTAAAACCAGTAAGAAGACTGGAGTATTTAGGTCTGATTATAGATACAAGCCAGGAGAAGATATTTCTACCCCAGGCAAAGATCACTGCTTTGAGAGAGCTGATTCTGACAGTAAGGACCAAGAAGGGTCCCTCAGTCCGCCTTTGTATGAGGCTATTAGGGAAGATGGTGTCTTCATTCGAAGCAGTTCCCTATGCTCAGTTTCACTCAAGAATGCTGCAACACAGTATTCTGTCGACCTGGAACAAGAAGGTTCAGGCATTAGACTTTCCGATGCACCTGTCGCATGCGGTGCGTCAGAGCCTCAATTGGTGGCTCATACCCGAAAACCTGCAGAAGGGGAAATCCTTTCTACCGGTTACCTGGATGGTGGTAACAACAGATGCCAGTCTGTCAGGTTGGGGAGCAGTTCTGGAACAGGCTGCGGTCCAAGGGGTATGGTCCAAAACAGAGAGGACCTTACCCATCAACATTCTGGAGATCCGGGCGATACATCTAGCTCTAAAAGCCTGGACTATCAGGCTACAGGGTTGTCCGGTCAGGATCCAGTCCGACAATGCCACAGCAGTGGCTTATGTCAATCATCAGGGAGGCACCTGGAGCCGAGCTGCTCAAAAAGAGGTGAACCAGATCTTAGTCTGGGCAGAGATGCATGTGCCATGCATATCGGCAGTTTTCATCCCGGGAATAGAAAATTGGCAGGCGGACTATCTAAGTCGCCAGCAGTTACTTCCAGGGGAATGGTCTCTGCATCCCGACGTCTTTTGGGCCATATGCCAAAGATGGGGGGTTCCAGATGTAGATCTCTTTGCATCCCGATTCAACAAAAAGATAGACAGATTTGTGGCAAGGACAAAAGATCCTCTTGCAAGCGGGACGGATGCGTTGGTGATTCCATGGCATCGGTTCTCACTGATTTACGCATTCCCGCCTATTCTGCTACTACCACGACTCCTTCGCAGGATCAGGCAGGAAAGGAAGTCGGTACTTCTGGTGGCCCCCGCTTGGCCCAGAAGGACTTGGTATGCAGAAATAGTAAGGATGACGGTGGGTTCCCCGTGGACCCTACCGGTACGCCCAGACCTGTTATCTCAAGGTCCAGTGTTCCATCCTGCCTTACAAACGCTAAATTTGACGGTTTGGCTATTGAGACCCACGTTCTGAAGAGTCGTGGGCTCTCAGGTCCTGTCATATCTACCTTGATTAATGCAAGGAAGCCAGCTTCCAGGATGATTTATCATAGAGTCTGGAAGGCTTATATAACCTGGTGTGAATCCAGAGGTTGGCATCCCAGGAAATATGTCATAGGTAGAATCCTTGATTTTCTACAGATGGGATTAGAGATGAAGCTGGCCTTGA
This sequence comes from Aquarana catesbeiana, assembly GCF_042186555.1. Taxonomy (NCBI): domain Eukaryota; kingdom Metazoa; phylum Chordata; class Amphibia; order Anura; family Ranidae; genus Aquarana; species Aquarana catesbeiana. Next base: position 136,396,519 of record NC_133325.1, on the reverse strand, counting down.
GTACCATCAAGGGCCAGGTTTCTGCTTTATCAGTATTATTTCAGCGGCCACTTGCTTCGCATTCTTTGGTCCGAAACTTTAAGCAGGGGGTGATGCATCTTAATCCTCCGGTTAAAGCGCCCCTAAACCCCTGGGACTTGAATTTGGTCCTGGCTGTGTTACAGAAACAGCCTTTTGAACCAATAAGTCAGATTCCTTTGGTCTTGTTGACAAGGAAATTAATTTTTCTGATGGCCATCTCTTCTGCTAGAAGAGTATCAGAATTAGCAGCTCTTTCCTGTAAGGAGCCTTATTTGATTATACACAAGGATAGAGTGGTACTACGCCCTCATCCTAGTTTTTTAACGAAGGTGGTTTCTGATTTTCATTGAAACCAAGACATTGTTCTACCTTCCTTTTTTCCAGATCCCTGTTCTCCGGAAGAGAGATCTCTACATTCGTTGGATGTAGTAAGAGCAGTTAAGGCCTATCTAGGGGCATCTACTCAGATCCGCAAGACGGATGTTTTGTTTGTGCTGCCAGAGGGTCCCAATAGAGGACAGGCAGCGTCAAAAGCTACCATTTCTAAATGGATTCGACAGTTGATCATTCAAGCTTACGGTTTGAAACAGAAGATTCCTCCGTTTCAGATCAGGGCACATTCCACAAGGGCTATTGGTGCTTCTTGGGCAGTGCATCACCGGGCCTCTATGGCTCAAATCTGCAAGGCCGCAACCTGGTCTTCAGTTCATACATTCACCAGATTCTATCAGGTGGATGTGAGAAGGCATGAGGATATCGCCTTTGGGCGTAGTGTGCTGCAGGCAGCGGTACAGGGTCCTCAGGTCTGATTGCACCCTACTTGGTCGTGGTTCCCCCCCCTCAGGTAGCATTGCTCTGGGACATCCCATCAGTAATTACTGTGGCTCTGTGTCCCGTGATGTTCGAGAAAGAAAATAGGATTTTTTAAAACAGCTTACCTGTAAAATCCTTTTCTTTCGAAGGACATCACGGGACACAGAGGTCCCGCCCCTCTTCTAATACACTATATTGCTTGGCTACAAAACTGAGGTATCCCTGCAAGGGGGAGGGATTATATAGGGGGTTGAACTTCCTGATAGGGTGTGCCAGTGTCCAATCACCAGTGATACCTATATAACCCATCAGTAATTACTGTGGCTCTGTGTCCCGTGATGTCCTTCGAAAGAAAAGGATTTTACAGGTAAGCTGTTTTAAAAAATCCTATTTTTTCCTATGGTTTTCCTTTTCTACCTGTATGGTAATGTTTTTTTTCTATTTAATAAAGGCATTTACATATTGATCCTATATAGCGCATGCTTTCTTTTTGTCTCAATGTCTCTTTATCCTGCTTTATACCATACTGCCAACCTCACTGCCCTAAATGTGTAGAGATTTGAACAATTTCATTTAGAGGAATCATGCCTGTCAAGTGTATTGAAAAGCATGAAATTGAACAGGTGTACAAGCACCCTAAAGCCTAGTACACACGGGCCGAATGTTGGGCAGCCCATGTGTATGGCAGCCAGTCCGACAGAAGTCGGTATGACCAAAAAGTGTCTGCCGATTGGCATTCCGATCAGCGCTCTGAGCCAGTTGCTGAGAGTGCTGACCGGGTGTTCTGGTGGGGGTCGCCCCCTCTCAGAACATAATAGCTTGGTGGGGGAGATTGCTGTACTAACATCACATAGTGCAGTGGCTCCTCTTGAGCACTCCAGTTTTTTTTCATTCAGCCTGCTGGGTTGAAAGAAAAAAAAAAAAAAAAAAACACTTTACTTCACCTGATGGCCATTGCTTCTTTGTTGGCTGGCAAGGGATTAGCATCCCCATGGATCAGCCAGCAAGGGAAAAATGTCTTAGTAGAAGGTGAGTGGACTCTGCTGGAGATTGGTTGCTGTAGATGGAATCACTAGTGTCATTTAATGTACCCCAATACTGCAGATGATGTATTGTGTACATATTCCACTTATATATTACATATTCATCACTTCTGTTACACAGGAAATCCTCAGGACAGTGTCATTGCAAAACTGGTTCTTAGTCTTTTACAGCTATCAAAGAATGCCGTGCACCTGGACAATGGAAAAGATGTTTTGGGTACGTGGCTTGTAATAAAAATCTATTTAAAAAATTATTTTTGTAAGATTTTGTTTATATTTATTAAAAAAATTATCATGCTGGAACCTGGTTGGCTAATAAGTAGCATTCTTGCTCTCTTCCAGTTGTTTTATTTGATTTAGTTCTTGATTTCTAATTCATAAGAAGTTTAATTCAATTTAGTTCTTTATTTTTAATTTATAAGTGCAGCTAATGAGAATAAAGTTTCCAGAGATGAGCGCAGTACATGTCTTCCTATTGCTTGCTATGGATTTCTAAATCCATTCATTTCTATTGATGAGACATATTGCAAACAGTACTCAAATCCATTCAACTTAAAGTGGTTCAAAATTTAAAATATTTTACCTTAATGCATTCTCTTCATTAAGGTAAAAAAAATCAACCTACTTTGCCAAAGCCTGGAAACAACCCAAGGTTTCCGTCAAGGCAGCTACCCGCAAAATATCATGGATTATGTCCCAAGAGAAACTCTCCAGTATTCTTCACAACACCAAAGCGCAATTTGAAGCTATCTGGGAACCTTGGGCGAAATATATGGGCATCTCCCTGATCCCAGGAGTGCAACCGTAAAATTCCTCGGCCCACAAAGGGTTGTGGGGCCCTCTCCCGATGTTAGGCTATCTACTCTCTACCTTTCTTTTCCACCCCCTCTCTTCTCCTTTCCCCTCCCCTCTTTTTTTTTTTTTTTTCTCCTCGTCTGCTTATCCTTTCACGGTACTAAGAAAGTTCTCCTGTTTTAAATGCATATAGTTCCGCTGAGGGAAGTCTCTCCCCTGGGGGCTAGTAACACAGGTTATAGCATCCTCAATGTATATCCTAGTCTACAAGCCTGGCTGGCTGGGGATCGGTGTGGGGGCTTGTTGAGATTTGGCCGGACACAGCGTGATCCCTTTTGGGGTGCCGGCGGAACCTCTCCTTGCCCCTCACTTCTTTTGTCTGATGGCCAAGCGGACTTTCCATAAGTGTAAGATTTATAATAGCTTCGTTAGAACCTATTAATATGTTTGATACGAGCTAGATTCCTATTTAATGTTATTAGACATGTCGTGCATCTCCTTCAGGGGAAAGTTTAATAATGTTTTGTTATACTTCTCATTACTTTATATTGTTTGTCTCTCTTTGGAAAACTAATAATAAAACATTTTGAAAGTAAAAAAATCACCCTACTACCTAATATACTCCCCTGATCAGTAAACACTTAGCTTGACTGAGTCACTGATCCAGCACTGTCCTGGTTGCAGCAATGCTGCTCCCTCTTCCTGGTCTCACAGGAGACTCTAAGAGCAATGGGAGCCAGTCAAACTCCTGGGATTGAGGTCATTGTTTACTGGCGCTGCGTGTGTCTATGGATGCACACATCCCAGCTTGGGAGTGCACCTGCAAGGGTGCCCCTTTAGCACCCAAGTTGCTGAGGGGCACTCAGAAGAAAAAAGAGTGGATAGTGCTGGAGGGGGCCACCAAAAAGGAGGTAAAGGACCTCTCTGTGCAACATTGTTGCACAGATAAGATAAGTGTAACCGCTTCCCTTTTTATAAAAAAAAATTAATAAAAATACCTCAGCCTTTAATATATCTTTGATTGGAGTGCAGTGCATATGTACAGCTAACGAGGTGCTGGCTGGGTCCATGTTGGCATTGAAGATCGCTGGAGGTAAGTATAAACCCAGTCTGTTTGCGCTCAGAGAGGACTGTAGTATAGGGACAACTTCACTGAAGGTAAAGCTGTCCATGAACCTAAACTCCAAAAAGTGAAGATTCACTGTCTTGTAGTAGACATCTACAAATGTTAATTGTGCTTGAGTAATACCCTGAAGAATTTACCTTTGTGCCAAAAAAATTTCCTTCTGAAAGAATAACACTAGACTTCTGTGTGCAGGCACTACTGTAAAACTATAAGATGTCAATATGCGCCACTAACAAAGTTCCAAACACTGCGCCACAGAGAGACTCAACAGTAAATGTAATGAATAAATTGAAGTATAAATAACTAGCAGCCATTAAGGAGAAAAATATTTAAATATAAAAGCTACCAGAATATAATGAAAGGTAAATCGTAGCGTTGAAGGTAGTATCAACATACACATTTAAAAACACACCCACAAAATAATAAGGTGCAAGAGCATCGAACGATTAGTCCATTGGTAATATTTCTGATGATGTGAACAATATCGTGTTCAGAGACTGTTGCTAGGTTTGATCTGACACCGCGCCCCGTGAACAAATGTGCCACCGCTTCCCCAATCAGATGTACACTCACCAACTCAAGCTTCCTCACACTCTCTTGCTTTGGCAAAAACAACAGTGAACCCCTCAGGGTTTTAACGATATCCCATCAGATAGCGTTCAAAAATGACCGCAATATGTGGTGGAAATGAGACTCCAAATAGTGTGATACTAACGTACAACATAAGTATTTATTAAAACATCTAGCCTAATGGTAGTGGACTTACAAGAAGGCAATAAAAATCTTGCATTGGTAATATGTAAGTGGCCAGAGATAGCAAGTCGTGGCAGATATAGATATTATTCCAAATCTCACCCCAACTCCTCGTCATAACTCACCGGAACGTCACTTCGGGTCATATGTGAACTTCACTTCCGGTTGACGTGGCTGTAAGGCAACCGGAAGTGACGTTCCGTGAGTTTTGACGAGGAGTTTGGGTGAGATTTGGAATAATATCTATGTCCGCCGCAACTTGCTATCTCTGGCATCTTACATATTACCATTGCGATATGTTTATTGCCTTCTTGTAAGTGCACTACCAATAGGCTAGATGTTTTAATAAATACTTAAGTTGTACGTTATCACACTGTTTGGAGTCTCTTTTCCTCCACATATTGCGGTCATTTTGGAACGCTATCCGATGGGATGTCGTTAAAACCTGAAGGGTTCACTACTGTTTTTGCCAAAGCACGCGAGTGTGAGGAAGCTTGAGTCGGTGAGTGTACATCTGATTGGCACGTTTGCTCACGTGGTGTGGCGTCAGATTAAACCTAGCAATGAAGTCTTTGAACACAATATTGTTCATATCATCAGCATTATTACCAATGGACTATTCAATGTTCTTGTAGGTGCTACTGTGCCTTGAGCCTTATAGTTTTATATCTGTAGTGTGAGATCTCAGGCACTGTACTGTGCCTTTTGACTGCTAGTCAGACTAGATATGCAGATTTCTAGAGAAACTTATGTACCCATGGACCTGCAGTGCAAGGTTCTTTCTTCTTCCTAAATCATTTTTTCCAGCTGTGTTCCTACTCCATTTCTGCCACATTTTAATGTATCCATCACCAATAATCAGGAAGGCAAGTGTGACGTGGTGAAGCAAAGCCCTGCCTCTACCAACTCTACCAAGGTGGCTGCACCTATACAAAGGCATTGTAAGTCGGTAATGGGAAGGATCAGCTGCAGGAACACTACAGGAAATACTGGTGACTAGCCCTTTGCCATCTACCTTCCTTTTCTGGTCCATAGTTCAGTTCTTTTTTAAGATTTTCTGGTTGAGCAAATCAACATTTAATTTTGTAGAATCTGGATTCCCTGTAGAAAATCTGCATCCTACATTCCATATGTTTAATTTGGGCCAGAATATTTAAATTCCTGGCTTAGTATTTGTTTTTTGGCTACATAGGTAAATTGGGTTGCATTTCCCCTCTATTGCAGTAGGGCTCATTTAAATTCTATTACACATCATGACAATAAAACTATTTCCTATTACATGTTTTCATTTGCAGAAGCTGCAGGTAGCTGCCTAGGGGAGTTGGGACCTGTTGACTTTTGCACCATAGCCCTGCAGCCCCAGAAAGAGTTGCTTAATGGCAGAATTGTTGATGTGTTTGAAGACAAAGAGCTGCAGTGTGTGCTTGTCATCCTGAAATTGATAAACAACGCCCTGACAGATCACTGGTGCGTAGCTTCTCTTCGTTGCTTCTTGCTTTTTATAGGTTGTGTCAGAAATATTCTTTGAGCTGAGATTCCTACCAAGAGCCCTGTCAGCTTTGAAGGCTTATACAGTTGTGCTCATAAGTTTACATACCCTGGCAGAATTCCTGATTTCTTGGCCATTTTTCAGAGAATATGAATAACACAAACTTTTCTTTCGCTCATGGTTAGTGTTTGGCTGACGCCATTTATTATCAATCAACTGTGTTTACTCTTTTTAAATCATAATAATGTCAGAAACTACCCAAATGGCCCTTATCAAAAGTTTACATACCCTGGTGATTTTGGCCTGACACACACAAGTTGACACAAAGATGTTTGAATGGCTATTAAAGGTAACCATCCTCACCGGTGATCTGTTTCCTTGTAATTAATGTGTGTGTATAAAGGGTCAAGGAGTTTCTGGACTCCTGACAGACCCTTGCATCTTTCATCCAGTGCTGGACTGACGCTTCTGGATTCTCAGTCATGGGGAAAGCAAAAGAATTTTCAAAGGATCTGTGGGAAAAGGTAGTTGTACTGTATAAAACAAGAAAGGGATATAAAAAGATACCCAAGGAACTGAGAATGTCAATCAGCATTGTTCATACTCTAATCAAGAAGTGGAAAATGAGGGGTTTTGTTGAAAGCAAACCACGGTCAGGTAGACCAACTAAATCTTCAGCCACATCTGCCAAGAAAATTGTTCGGGATGCAATGAAAAACCCACAAATAACTTCAGGTTGAATACAGAACTCTCTGAAACCATGTGGTGTGGCTGTTTCAAGAAGAAAGATGGGCTGCATGGTCGATTCACCAGAAGAAAGCCATTACTACGCAAATGCCACAAAGTATCCCGCTTACAATACCCCAAACAGCACAGAGACATGCCTCAAACCTGGCACAAAGTCATTTGGAGTGGTGAGACCAAAATTGTGCTTTTTGGCCACAACCATAACTGCTACATTTGGAGAGGAGTCATCAAGGCCTATGATGAAGGGTACACCATTCCTACTGTGAAGCACGGAGGTGAAACGCTTATGTTTTTGGGATGTGTGAGCTACAAAGGCACAGGAAATTTGGTCAAAATTGATGGCAAGATGAATGCAGTATGTTATCAAAAAATACTGGAGGAATATTTGCATTCATCAGTCAGGAATCTGCGCATGGGACGTACTTGGACATTCCAGCTTGACAATGATCAAAAACACAAGGCCAAGTCGACCTGTCATTGGCTACAGCAGAATAAAGTGAAGATTCTGGAGTGGCCATCTTAGTTTCCTGACCTCAATATCATTGACCACTCGGGGGTGATCTCAAATGTGCAGTTCATGCAAGACAGCCCAATAATTTACAGGAACGGGAGGCTTTTTGCCAAAAGGAATGGGCAGCTTTACCATCTGAGAAAATAAAGAGCCTCATCCACAAATAGCACAAAAGACTTCAAGCTGTCATTGATGTTAATGGGGGCAATGCAGAGTTTAATACATTTCTCCTAATTAGACATTTTTTTTAGTACTTATTTCCAAACAGTAAACTCACTCCCACCATCATTTTTTGAAAACATTTGTCTAAAAACACCTAGGAGAACAGGTCTGATACCTGAAATCTACTCTAATCTAGTCAGTAACACAGAACAATTCAAACTTCCCTACATGCTTAAGTGGGAACAAGAATGCGATTTCTCATTTACAATAGAAAATTGGGACAAATGTATCATGAACTTACACAAATGCACAAGATCAATCACGATCAAAGAAACTGCAATCAAACTTTTTACAAGGTGGTATTATACTCTAGTTAAAATTCATACTTTTTTCCCTGACACCCCTCATACATGTTTCAGAGGTTGCAATTCAGCAGGATCCTTTTCTCATATCTTCTGGGACTGTGATAGAGTTACTCAGATATGGAAACAACTGGAAAAATTTGCCTCCAAAATTTCAAATAGTAATATAAACCTCACTATCTATAACTGTCTCCTATTTTCCCCTATCATCGGTCTTTCCATACATAATATGAGATTGATCCACACAATATGTGTTGCTATACACTGATTGATAGCATACCATTGGAAATCCCCCACAGTTCTTCTTTCACATTTGAAAACCAGAATTAACAATATTAATCTAATGGGAAAAAATATTCCACACACTACAAAATACTAACCAGTTCTACACAAAAAAATGGGACCCACGGTTTAACCATGCTAATCTCTTCTTTAACCTTAAATAATTCTACCAAATACTGAAGTTCACTGAAGAGTATTATATTCATATAGAGTTTAATGTATAATAGGAATATTTATATACTAATATATACTCCATTCAAGAACCACTCAATATATTTTGTTATTCTTTTTGTAGAAATTACTTTGTACATTTTACGGCATAAGTCAATAAGCTTTTTGTACTATTTCTTTTTACCAAATAAAAAAAGTTTGTAAACAAAAAAAATAGAACTATGTAAACTTTTGATCAGGGTCATTTGTGTAATTTCTGTTGTCATTATGATTTAAAAAGTGTAAACGCAGTTGATTGATAATAAATGGCTTCAGCCAAACACTAACCAATGAGTGAAAGAAAAGTTTTGTGTTATCATTCATATTCTCTGAAAAATGGCCAAGAAATCATAAATTCTGCCAGGGTATGTAAACTTATGAACACAACTGTAGAAGGTTAATAGGGAAAATGAACCAATTTTGTCTCACCTCATTTTAGATCTCTCCTCTCACTCAGTGATATTGTGTGATTTTTTTTTTTTTTTTAAATAGTCTTTTTTACTGGGAAAAAAGTTTCTCGCAGGTATAAAGTGCTGGAAATGATGGTGGTTACCTACGCTTTCCTGCATCCCAAAGTTATTGTCCTGTGAGGCAGTCCATCATAGTAATGATCTATTACAAATATAAAGGGGCTAGAGGTAACAGATAAGCTCTAACACTATGTAGAAGTGTTGGAGATTTGCTAGTTCACAGCAGCCCAGCATTTGGGTATAGATAGGGTAACAGAAGTACTGGTCTCTCTTATAGGTGTGCTGGCATCTGTGGCAGATTTGGTTTTGGGTACAATAAAAAGAGACTTGTGCAGGGTATGGGTTTCTGGCATTTTTATGTAACCTCTATGCCCGGGTCTCTTGTTAGCCATGGTCTCCGGAAAGCCTATTTTCTATCAGTTTCACAATGTTCTAGAAAATCTCATTGTTGGTTTCAGCTAAATCCACTATGGATAGTATTCACTAACCTGATAAAATGAAAGCCACATGCTATAAACCATAAACCCAACAATTGACTGGGCTGAGTTTTCTTACTTTTACCCTAATGTTCTTGCCCTAATAATGAACGTCTCTTTTGCTGTGATCGATGCAGTGGGCCAGCAGTAAACAGTGTGACCAGATGAAGAAATTTTTTAACATTTATGTGCTGTGAAAGTCCTTGGAGTAAACAGCAGAAATTTTTAAATATGCATTTGTGGTATCTAGACATTGAGCTCTTCACCATTTATCATGCAGGAAAGGAAGACCATAATCATGATCATAAAATGCTTTAAAGTGATTGTAAACAATTACGTTGTAAAACAACCCATTCAGTTTAAGGCCCTGTTCACACTGTTGTGATGCCAGACATTGCATGTGATTCGCAGTGCACTGCTGTTCACATCACATGCGATGTCTGTGCAATACAATTTCAGCCATACAGATAGTATGGCTGATATCGCACCGCATTCGGTCCAAACACGCACAGGACCCTTTTTTTTGTTCGGACCAGAATCGGATTGCGTGGGTGTTCATACCTGTGCGATGCGATTCATGTCTGAACTGTCAGTTCGCAGTGCGATATGCAAGCTAAACTGGGGGGTGTCATTAACAATGTATTGACATTCCCCAGCAGTTTGCATATGGCAGTGTGAACTGCCGTACGAGTCGGTGCGATACGGGAACCCGCAGTGGATTCGCAGGATTCTCGCATCGCACCAGTGTGAACCGGGCCTAAAATAGAAATGAAAGGCAAAACATTTGTATATAGATTTAAAAAAAACATAAATACATTTTTCCCCCTTTTTTTTTTTCCTTTTAAGTGATCACATCCCCCCTGTTCTCTCTGTTCTTAGCTGCAGAAAAGCTTGGGGAGGAGAAGCAACAGTACACCAAGCTCCCCAGTGAATGGCTGTGCAGTGGGGGTGTGTCAGGATAAGTCTGATCATTGGAGGAGAGCAGAGTTCCCAGCATAGCTAGAGAACTGAGTGTGGTCAGTTTTTATTAGGAAAGTAGAGGGACGGACAGGAACACCAGAGATTTCACACAAAGGAAGCAATACAAAGAGCACAGGATGCTTTTTTCATGCAAATACATGGTACAGCAGGCACATATTAGGAATATGAAATGTTGGGTTTACATATTTTTTAAGTGTTTGTTTTTCTCTTTAGCATCCATGTGCGATCAGCAGCTGCTACATGTTTAAAAAATATCCTGGCCACAAAAACTGGCAATCAATTTTGGGATAGGTACAAAGAGAGTGGAGACCTTATGCTGGTTTATCTGCAACCATTTCGCTCTCCAAAGAAAAAGGTAAATTTTTGTGTGTGGTAATATGAACTCTCTATTCGATTTGGACACTTTGTAATTTTATTGTGACTATTTTAGCAGAGTCATAGCCATAAACCTCTTTCAGCCCTAAATCTGCATAAATACGCTGATAAACCTTTTGAAAGCTACTAATTGACACTTTGTGCATCTGCTAGCTATCAGACTGGGTGTCACTGACAAATTCGGTACCCATGCAAAATAGAAAACCAATTAGAGTGGTTCCTGATGATGTGATTGCCATATCAGCTATGATATGTGTATATATATTAACCATCACAGGCAGATGCTGCTAAATTTGGCTTAGGCATCTAAATTTTTTTTTTTTTTTTTTACTGGTAGAAAACGTTTATTAAGAACTCAGAGTAGAACATGAACAATGCAGTTTTTAACCACTTCAGCCCCGGACCATTATGCTGCATAAGGACCAGAGGACTTTTTCCAATTTGGCACTGCGTCGCTTTAACTGATAATTGCGCGTTCATGCAGTGCTGTACCCAAACGAAATTTGCGTCTTTTTCTTCTCACAAATAGAGCTTTCTTTTGATGGTATTTGATCACCTCTGCCATTTTTATTTTTTGCGCTATAAACAGAAAAAGACCGAAAATTTTGAAAAAAAATGATATTTTTACTTTTTGTTATAAAAAAAATCCAATAAACTCAATTTTAGTCATACATTTAGGCCAAAATGTATTCGGCCACATGTCTTTGGTAAAAAAAATGTCAATAGGCGTATATTTATTGGTTTGCGCAAAAGTTATAGCGTCTACAAACTAGGGTACATTTTCTGGAATTTACACAGCTTTTAGTTTATGACTGCCTATGTCATTTCTTGAGGTGCTAAAATGGCAGGGCAGTACAAAACCCCCCCAAATTACCCCATTTTAGAAAGTAGACACCCCAAGGAAATTGCCGAGAGGCATGTTGAACCCATTGAATATTTATTTTTTTTGTCCCAAGTGATTGAATAATGACAAAAAAAAAAAATATTTACAAAAAGTTGTCACTAAATGATATATTGCTCAAACATGCCATGGGCATATGTGAAATTACACCCCAAAATACATTCTGCTGCTTCTCCTGAGTAGGGGGATACCACATGTTTAGGACTTTTAGGGAGCCTTGCCACGTACGGGGCCCCGAAAACCAAGCACCGCCTTCAGGATTTCTAAGGGCATACATTTTTGATTTCACTCCTCACTACCTATCACAGTTTTGAAGGCCATAAAATGCCAAGATGGCACAACCCCCCCCCCCCCCCCAAATGACCCCATTTTGGAAAGTAGACACCCCAAGCTATTTGCTGAGAGGCATGTTGAGTCCATGGGATATTTTATATTTTGACACAAGTTGCGGGAAAGTGACAATTTTTTTTTTTTTTTTTGCACAAAATTGTCACTAAATGATATATTGCTCAAACATGCCATGGGCATATGTGGAATTACACCCCAAAATATATTCTGCTGCTTCTCCTGAGTAGGGGGATACCACATGTGTGGGACTTTTTGGGAGCCTAGCTTCATACGGGGCCCCGAAATCCAATCACCGCCTTCAGGATTTCTAAGGGCGTAAATTTTTGATTTCACTCCTCATTACCTATCACAGTTTCAAAGGCCATAAGATGCCAAGATAACACAAAACCCCCCAAAATGACCCCATTTTGGAAAATAGACACCCCAAGCTATTTGCTGAGAGGCATGGTGAGTATTTTGTAGCTCTCATTTGTTTTTTGAAAAAGAAGAAAGACAAGAAAAATGTATTTTTTCTTTCTTTTTTCAATTTTCAAAAGTTTGTGACAAAAAGTGAGGTCTGCAAAATACTCACTATACCTCTCAGCAAATAGCTTGGGGTGTCTATTTTCCAAAATGGGGTCATTTGGGGGGGGGGTTGTGCCATCTGGGCATTCCATGGCCTCCGAAACTGTGATAGGCAGTGAAGAGTGAAATCAAAAATTTACCCCCTTAGAAAGCCTGAAGGCGGTGCTTGGTTTTCGGGGTCCCTTACGCGGCTAGGCTCCCAAAAAGTCTCACATGTGGTATCCCCGTACTCAGGAGAAGCAACAGAATTTATTTTGGGGTGTAATTTCACATATCCCCATGGCATGTTTGAGCAATATATCATTTAGTGACAACTTTGTGCATAAAAAAAAAAAAAATTGGTCTTTTTCCCGCAACTTGCGTCACAATATAAAATATTCCATGGACTCGACATGCCTCTCAGCAAATAGCTTGGGGTGTCTACTTTCCAAAATGGGGTCATTTGGGGGGGGGGGGGGGGGGTTGTTTGAACTGTCCTGGCATTTTATGCACAACATTTAGAAGCTTATGTCACACATCACCCACTCTTCCAACCACTTGAAGACCCTTTCTGACACTTTTTGTTTACATGAAAAAATTATTTTTTTTTTTGCAAGAAAATTACTTTGATCCCCCCAAACATTATATATTTTTTTAAAGCAAATGCCCTACAGATTAAAATGGTGGGTGTTTCATTTTTTTTTTTCAAACGCATTTTTGGGGGAAAAAACACACTTTTTTAAATTTTAATGCACTAAAACACACTATATTGCCCAAATGTTTGATGAAATAAAAAAGATGATCTTAGGCCGAGTACATGGATACCAAACATGACATGCTTTAAAATTGCGCACAAACGTGCAGTGGCGACAAACTAAATACATTTTTAAAAGCCTTTAAAAGCCTTTACAGGTTACCACTTTAGATTTACAGAGGAGGTCTACTGCTAAAATTACTGCCCTCGATCTGACCTTTGCGGTGACACCTCACGTGCATGGTGCAGTTGCTGTTTACATTTGACGCCAGACCGACGCTTGCGTTCATCTTTGTGCGAGAGCAGGGGGGACAGGGGTGCTTTTTTTTTTTTTTTTTTTCTCTTTATTATTTTTTTGATTTTTTTTTATCTTATTTTTAAACTGTTCCTTTCATTTTTATGTTTTTAAATCATTTTTATTTTTATCTCAGGGAATGTAAATATCCCCTATGATAGCAATAGGTAGTGACAGGTACTCTTTTTTGAAAAAATTGGGGTCTATTAGACCCTTGTTCTCTCCTCTGCCCTCAAAGCATCTGACCACACCAAGATCGGTGTGATAAAATGCTTTCCCAATTTCCCAATGGCGCTGTTTACATCCGGCGAAATCTAAGTCATGAAATGCTCGTAGCTTCCGGTTTCCTAGGCCATAGAGATGTTTGGAGCCACTCTGGTCTCTGATCAGCTCTATGGTCAGCTGGCTGAATCACCGGCTGCATTCTCAGGTTCCCTGTTGGGACAGGAGAGCCAGAGAAAAACATGGAAGACAGTGGGGGGGGGGGGGAGGTCATTCCCTCCCACTGCTTGTAAAAGCAGTCTAGAGGCTAATTAGCCACTAGGATTGCTTTTACATGAAAGCCGACCGCTGGCTGAAAAGAATGATACCTAAACCTGCAGGCATCATTCTGGTATAACCACCCAAAGTCCAGCAACATACCAGTACGTTGCTGGTCCTTGTTGGGCATATATTGTAAACTTTTTTTTTTCATGCAGCCTGTGGGCTGAACGAAAAAAAGATATTGATCGGTGAGTATGCCCACCATTAGAATACCTCCCTTCATCCAACCACTTCTAATGATGGGCATACATGCACCATTTATATATGCCGAAGCATGGGGGCATCCTCCCGCAAAAGGCAGGAGCAAATCGCTCCTCCACCCACTGCTGCCCCCACGCTTTGGCATATATGCTGAAGTATGTAACTGTGGTGGTGAAATCACCTCCGACAGCGCTGGAGTCACGGCTTTATATATCGTGGGAGCAAACGCTGTTGCTGTCAAGATAAATAAATCCGCGCTGCAACTGAATGGCATACCTGCTAAGCAAATGATGGTTAACAATAAAACAAAGTAACATTACAGTATAACAGTAAGACTTACCATACCTGCAAAGCAAATACAAAAAAAAACATAGTAAAAAATAAAACATTTAACGCAACCTTTGCCTAAAATATATATATGCCGAAGCATGGGGGCATCCTCCCACAAAAGGCAGGAGCAAATCGCTCCTCCACCCACTGCTGCCCCCACGCTTCAGCATATATGCTGAAGTATGTAACTGTGGTGGTGAAATCACCTCCGACAGCGCTGGAGTCACGGCTTTATATATCGTGGGAGCAAACGTTGTTGCTGTCAAGATAAATAAATCCGCTCTGCAGCTGAATGGCGTACCTGAAAACGAAAAAGTGGTTAACAATAAAAAAAAAAGTATAAAAAAATTGCATACCTATAAAGCAAACATGATAAAAACATAACAATAAAACATTGCAGTATAGAATACAATAAAAAAGAGCAGAACAATAGAGAGAGAACAATAAAACAACAACTATTTTTGGTTTTTTTATTTTATATTTTTGTGGTTTGTTTTTTTTTTTTTTTTACACTTTTTTTTGTAACTTTAACTTTTTTAACTGGTACCAGGTTTGGGTCTCTCAAAATGCGATGGCATCTTGGGAGACCCTGTGAAAGTGTGTCCTAGTCTGTGCAGTGCTGTACCCTACGCTAATACTCCACTAGTGTATGGTAGCGTTCAAAACATTCACCCATGCAAAGACCAGGATTGTCAGGACAAGAGGGACAATAATACCGGGTGTCACGCCTAAATCCGCGCTTGCTACAGACACGACATCTTTTTTGGGGGGCTCGTTGGGTAGGGGTACACGGGAGGACATATTGAAAATGCCTCTCATGCAGACGGCTTACTGCATTTGGTTGGGGAAGGTGAGGTGGAGCACCGTCTGGATACAGAAGGGCTCTGACGATCTCTTCCTGGAATTTAAGGAAGGATCCAGTCCGTCCTGAAGCTCTGTATAGCACATGAGCATTCACCAAAGCCAATTGAAATAAATAAACAGACACTTTTTTGTACCAGCGTCTGGCCTTATGGGCAACTAGGTACGGCGCCAACATCTGGTCGATGAGGTCCACCTCTCCCATATTTTGGTTATATTCGTGGACACAGAGGTTTTTCTCCACAACACCAGTCGCCGTCGGAATTTGGACCGTCGTGTCTGCATGAAGGGAGGTAAGAACGAAAACATTCTTATTGTCCCTCCACTTCATAGCAAGCAAGTTATTACACTTCAAGCAGGCTCTCTCCCCCAGCCTAAGACGGGAATCTACAAGCCGCTGGGGAAAGCCCCAGCGATTAGGTCGCACGGTGCCACATGCTCCAATCTGTTGATCAAAAAGGTGACTAAAAAGTGGCACGCTCGTGTAATAATTGTCCACGTACAAGTGGTACCCCTTTCCGAATAAGGGTGACACCAAGTCCCACACTATCTTGCCAGCGCTTCCTATGTAGTCAGGGCAGTTTGTCGGCTCTACGTGACTATCTTTGCCCTCGTAAACCATAAAACTACATGTATAGCCTGTGGCCCTGTCACAGAGCTTATACATCTTGACCCCGTATCTGGCACGCTTGCTGGGAAGGTACTGTTTGAATGACAAGCTGCCAGAAAATTTAATCAGGGACTCATCAACGCAGACAACTTGATGGGGAGTAAACAAGTCTGCAAAACGTTGGTTGAAGTGGTTTACGAGGGGCCGAATTTTGTAGAGCCGATCGTATCCAGGGTCTCCACGAGGACGACAGAGTTCATTGTCGTTGAAGTGCATGAACCGCAAAATCTGCTCGTATCGTGCCCTAGCCATGGAGGCAGAGAACACGGGCGAATGGTAAATTGGGTCAGTGGACCAATATGACCGCAACTTACTCTTTTTATTCAAACCCATGTTGAGGGAAAGGCCCAGAAAGATCTTAAATTCGGAGACCGTAATTGGTCTCCAATCTCTGGCAAGGGAGGACTGGGGAATAGTGGCGATGTGTTGACCAGCGTACAAATTGCTTTGGTCCACAATAGAGCTATAGAGATCTTCGGTGAAAAACAGCGAAAAAAAATCCAGTGGCGTAAAATCAACTGTTTCCACCTGAATTCCGGGTTGGCCAGTGAATGGGGGAAGTACGGGTGCTGCAGAAGTGGTGGGTTCCCAATTTGGATTGGCGAATGCAGCAGGAAGGGCACTATGGGCTCGACGGGCCTGTCTTTGTCTTCTTGGTGACAGCAGGACACTACTAGTGCTTGCCACCTCACCAGCTTGAACTGCATTTATGGGACTCGCCACGTCACCAAGTGTTACTGCAATGCTGGATGTACTACCAGGGTGTACTAGGCCGCTGGTGCTTGCCAGTTCACCAGAAGGAATAGCGGCACTAGTACTTCTCTGCTCCATACGAGAGCCCTGCGGTTCTTGCACTTCAAGGACAGAAGAAGAAGATTGGGGTCTGGTACGCCTGACCTTAGCAGGGACCACAACTCCGTCGTCAGAGCTATCTGTCATGGAGCCGCTGTACTGTACAGGATCGTATTCTGAGTCTGAATCTGACAGATGAGTGACTTCCTCTTCACTATCTGTCATGCTCAGAAACGTGTAGGCCTCTTCACTAGTGTACCTTCGATTTGCCATTTTGGGCTCTAAATTTAGGGGTACACTAGTGAGACTCACAGGCAAAAAAGCTCCTGACTGTTAGCAACTGTATAAAAACGCTACCAAAAAACTGTTAGCGATCGCAGGGATCAGGCCTGACTCTGCGAACGCTGCAGTTATGTGTGCTTAGTGTTTTGTAAGTGTCAGTGATCGATCGATACTGCACTTGGGTGGGCTGGGCTGGGCCGAGGGGCAAAACGCAGGTGCTAGCAGGTATCTGGGCTGATCCCGCTAACACTGCGTTTATGGGAACCCTAAACTGCTGGGGAGTATAGATCTGATCAGATATTGATCCGTTCAGATACTATAGCACTAAGGGAGGTGTATGCTGCGTGCGTGGGTGTAAGTGGTACTGGCGCTAACCTGACGCTGCCTGGGGCGACGCAGACCTCATCTGATCCTGAAAACGTAACTTGTATCACCGCCGGGCAATTAGGGGGTTAAACCTTTATAAGGTAATAAACGGCGGGTGCCCTAAAACTATTATAAACAACAAACTAACCAACCAGCTTCACCCGTAACACTTATACGATGATCGCTGGTGAAAGGGTTAACTAGGGGGCAATCGGGGTTAAAACCTTTAGTTGATAGTATATGGGGGTCCCTGTCGCTATAGAACACTGACAGCGAACCTATATACTTACCTCCCTAACTAGCGTCACCTTTGTCACTAATACAGCGATCAGAAAAACGATCGCTTAGCGACACTGGCGACGGGGGGTGTTTACGGGGTTAACCTTTATTAGGGGGGGTTAGGGGGGTACCCTGGACCTAAAGGGGGGTACCCCAGACCTAAAGGGGGCTAACCTAACTGCCCTAACACTTATAACTGTCACAAACTGACACCAATGCAAAAAAAAAAAAAAAAAAACTGCTATTGGTGTCAGTGTGACAGGGGGTGATCGGGGGGTGACAAGTGTGCCTGGCGTGTTCTACTGGAAGTGTAGTGTTGGTGTAACTTACTTGATGTCTTCTCTCCTTGGCGCCGGATCGAAAACACCGGCTCGAGGAGGGATGACATCACTGCCTCTGTTTACATTACAGAGGCACAGGAAGGATTTTCATTCGCCGGGAGCGATCGGGAGGGGGTGGCCACAAATGGATGGCCTCCCCCTCACCTCTCATCGCCCGGGAAAAGAGGACGACCGCCTCTGGCACTGGGGGGGGGGGGTCCGATCGGACCCCCCGCCCGCGGGAAGGCAATCACGTACCAGGTACGTGATTTCGCCTGCCCGTGCCATTCTGCTGACGTACATCAGCGTGAGGCGGTCGTCAAGTGGTTATTGTCCTAAAAGAGGAAAAATGTTATACTTGCCTGATGGTAATTTTCCTTTCCTGATGCAAAGCATGACAGCATATACGTATGGGTAGGTTCTTCCCCCTACCCTATTCCAGGACCAGTTACACTATATAAGTAAGTCTTCTCCCTGCAGGCCACATTCTCGTAAATTAGTATCACTGCGAAGCCCTTTCGGGAGGGACCTATATGCTGTCATGTTTTGCATCAGGAAAGGAAAATTACTGTCAGGTAAGTATAAAATTTTCCTCCTCCTGACACAGCATATGGGTATGGGATGTACCAACTCACCAGACAATAAGGGTGGGAAATGCTTGAGTCATGATGAAGGAGCAATCTCTAGAGACCAGATACCATTACCCTCCCTTATCCTGAAACTCGAGGGGGGGAGGTCTCCCCCATCTAGGCGTTCATGTCTGCCCGTACAGCTGGGAGCTTCGTCACAGGAGAGGCTTGAACCTGTGCGGCTTGGCCAGATGAATCCGGCAAGGTGAGGGAAAACAAAAAATCCTGCTTTCAGCAGTAGCATAACCGGCTGTAGCAGTGAGAAAAAAAAGAGAATGTGGCCTGCAGGGAGGAGACTTACTTATATAGTAAGTAACTGGTCCTGGAATAGGGCAGGGTGCAGAGCCTACCCATACATATATGCTGTCATGCTGTGTCAGGAAAGCTATGTAACGGGGAGGACGTGTACAATCCACTGTAGACAATGCACAGCTTTAGTAGAGGAATGGCATGAAAAAAGCAAAATCAGTATACATGTAGGCACAGTCAAATTCATTCATGTGCAGAACACAGTCAAGGTAGCATTTCACAGTAGTAGTCAAGAGAGATTTATCTGCATGGAAAGCATAGGTGCTGCTATACTCAAGTTAATTGTGGCATAAGAAGAGGATGGGAAGAAAAGAAAAACAAATAGGAGGGTAGAAAAAAGGAGAGAGTAGGAAAGTTAGGAGAAAGAAAAGATAAGAGCCCCAGGAATCGATGTGGACCAAATGTTAGCAAATTTTTTAGGGCCATTTCTACTTATGTGCAAGGTCCACTTATCTTGTATACCCCACCCAACAAGTTAAAAAAAATAAATATAATAAATACTGGGCCCTTTGAGAGCTGTGGATCCCATATCATGTGGGAAAATACTCATGTACAGTGCTGGATCACTTCTCACAAGGCCTAGGATACTCAGCACTCTCAGGCTTCTGGAAGGAGGCTCAGTGAGGCCATCCTCACCTACATGAAGCGACCTGAGTTTCTTTACTTTTTTTTTACACTGATGGGGGGAGGGTTCTATAAAATAAGCAATTCTTGCATAAACCTTTTACATAAAACTCACATAAAAGTTTTTAGTTTAACCAGTTCTCGCTCCCCAGCTGCCAGTGCCAGGACCCAGGAAAGCAGTCCCTATACCTGGAGGTAATTCAGGACCTGTGTCACAGGTTTGGGCACTGGATGTGGATCTCCTGGCCTCCATGTTGGTCAACAAACTAGACAGGTTTGCATCCAGCTGCATTGATTCCCAAGTGAAAGCAATGGATGCTCTAGTGGCTCAGTTTAGTCATTACACCTTGATGAAAGACAATCCTGGTGGTCCTTATTGCTCCGTATATGCTCAGGCGGATGTGCCAACCTGGTAAGACTTCTGGTTGACGTCTGAGTTCTAAATTACCAGGCACCATGGAATCAGTGATTACTTCAGTACTCAAAACTAGGAAGTTTATTTCCTGCAAGGTCTCTCGTCAGACCTAAAATACTTACTTAAAGTGGCTTTAAACATTTCATATGAAAAATGAGCAAAACTTGGCCTCAAATAAAGTCTACTTCTCAATCAATAGTACATAGTGTGGATCCTGGTTTCTCTCTTCTTCCTCTGAATCAGCATGAATCTCTTGTGTCCATTGCCTCCACTCACGTTTCAAATTACACTTTGGGTTGCGGAGTGTAATGTCAGATTCCTGTCCCCTGCTTCCTGTAAGCTGAGAAATACTGTAAAGAGGTGCAGCTTATGTACAAGGATTTGCTTTAGCATTGTATATAACAGGCCTGTTCGTTTCAGAGGACTTATGTGAAGGTTTATTACAAATTTAGTGCAAGTCTAGGAGCCTTCACCTCAGGAACTTTTCTGTGGGACAAATTCTCTCTCTCTCTTTCCGCTGGGTATGGACCACTGCCTGAATCTCAGGAATGTCGATGGTCAGATTTCAGGCCTTTCTGTTCAGTTTTAAAGATTGTTTGTGCAGGGGATATCCCATACGGCACCCCCTTCCACTCTGCAGTGCCTCCATTTAATCAGAATCTGATTCTTTCTCTACTAAATAAACCAACATTTGAACCCATTAATGACATCTGATTCTCTGCTTTCACCCACAAGGTGGGTTCCCTTGTACCCATCACCTCTGCCTGGCAAGTGTCTGAGCTGGCAGCCTTCTCTTGCATAGGTATCAGATGGTGTTGAGACACAGGACTTCCTTCTTGCCTAAGGTATTCTGCCTTTCACCTCAACCGGAATATTGTTCTTCTGTCCCTTTTATCAGGCTCAGTTTCAACATAAGGAAATTTCCCTCCATTGTCTGGATGTGGTTTGGGCTATGCAAGTCTATTTCTTAGCCGTTACTTCTTTCAGAAAGACAGGTTTTCTGTTTGTCATTATGAATGGGCACTAGAAGTGCACCTTGGCTTCTTGTTGCACCATTTCTAGGTGGCTTAGACAGACCAATATTCCAGGTTCTGTTCTAAATTATTGGGTTCCCTCGTTTCTGCTAGATTTTGAAGCATCTCTTTGGCTTTTTAGAGCGAGAAAGGGGAAATTGGGACTTTGTATGAGGCACAAGAACAAGTAGGGACAAGTGCCTCCAGCCCTAGTAACTTGAAATAATAAAATGGGTAAAGTTTGAGACTTTATAGGAAGCGTACAACCAAAGCGGGGCAACACAAACCATAATGTCTGGCGAATATGTCATTATTGTTAACTATACATGTAAAAACATAATATGATAGAAACAGATAAAGGTATTAGTATAAAAAAATCATACATAGTAGATAATAATATGATAACAAATTAACATATTAATCCATACTAATGACATAATAAAATACCAACCTCAGTGTGCCATGTCTACACAATATAAAATATAATAGACCATACTAAATAGGTGTATTCTAGAAAACATGATAAATATATTATGTTGGTAACATTTTAGAAAGTATAATCAAGTAGCAGTAGCGTCTATGAAAAATGTTCAACACGTTTCTTGAATGTCTTTCACTCTTCAGGAGCAGATGCACGATAGGTATCTATGAAGATATGTTAAGGGTTAATGGGATCTATCTAAGGGGATACACCTACATGTACTTACAGATCAACTGTGAGTCTGGGTGCAAGCGCGGGGGAGGGGGGGCTGAGGGCCAGCCAGGAAGATCATCAGCCCCCCCGTTAGCTGAGGTGGTATACCCCAGTGCACAAGATTGAAAGGCGGGTGAGAGACACTGATGTAAACCATATCACCCTGGGCCATCTGTGAAAAAGTATATGTAAATAAATGTAATGTAGCCTAGAAATGAAAAAATGGTGACTAGAGGTACTGGGAAGTGTACAACTGCTGGGACAAGAGTTGTACAAGGTAAGAAAGTAATAGAGCTATGCCTAGATGTTTGAAAGTAGTAAAGGGAATACCACTGTGTATTCCAAACATGGGAAACTAATAATCGATGAGTAAAGACCAAACACCAAGAAGGATGTGTGAAAAGATGGAGAAGAAAGAAAGGGAGAGCACAGTAATACCCAGGGCTCCTGTGTAGACTTGTCGGATCCAACTGGCCCATAGTGTCAAAGGGGGAAAAAAAGAGACCATAGGGAGTGTCTGAACCGACTGAAAGGAGTATATATATTCCAATGCAATCAAGGATGACCACCAATGTCACGCCGGCGGCCGGTGGAAGAGAGGCGCCACCAGCTGGGCGGCGTCCGCTCATCAGCTGGCACCAAAAGGACGCCAGATGCGAAACCAAAGCGTCGTTGTACCAACGTCACTGGGAATGACGTAATATGTCCAAGTGCAGGATTTGTGGCATTGATGCGCTGCGGGATGCCCTCCCGAACCCCCCGGTCGCCAGAGCGAAGGGGAGAGGAGAGGTAAGGACCCCTGCCTGGAACGCATCGCAGCGCGCAGAACTGAGAAGAGCCAGCCCAAACCACCCGTAGACAGAACCATAGGATCCAGTCGCCAGGGGTGTATGAATTGTTGAATAAGTAAATTATTGCTCCTCTAATCTATCTTGGATATGACCTCAAAATGTAACACACAATGTGCCTAATAAGCAAAAGTGAAATAACATACCTATACTAATACTGTAAATGGATAACAATGATGTTCAATGTCTAATTAATGTACGATAAGTGTATGCTTCCATCCCTATAGCAGGAAAGGGGAAATTGGGACTTTGTATGAGGCAAAAGAACAAGTAGGGACAAGTGCCTCCATCCCTAGTAACTTGAAATAATAAAATGGGGAAAGTTTGGGACTTTATATGAAGCATACAACCAAAGCGGGGCAACACGAACAATAATGTCTGGCGAATATGTCATTATTGATAACTATACATGTATTGTTCATGTTGCCCCTCTTTGGTTGTATGCTTCATATAAAGTCCCAAACTTTCCCCATTTTATCATTTCTCTTTGGCTTTTTGGCATTGGGCAACTGTATCCCAGATGTGTAAGGCTGCCACCTGGTCTTCTGTTCACATGTTCTCTAAGTCTTAACAAGTGGATGTGTCATCCTCCTCTGATTCTAGCTTGGGGCAAAAGGTTTTTCAGGCAGTTTTTGAGCTGCCAGCTGCCCCCAGTTTCTGTTGTTGGTACTGTTAGCTGTTCTTTGCTGGGTTGCTGATCCCTCAGTTGGACTGGGACTGTTGGATGTCCTAAAGGTTAAAGACTTCTTATGACTCTCAATGGACAAGAAAGAAAATAGTATTTTCTCCTTACCATAAAATCCTTTTCTTCAAGTCCATTGAAGTATACAGGTCCCTCTCCTCTGTGTTTATGATCATGCTCTGCGCTACTTTATTAGAAAACTGAGGTGTGCTGGTAGTAGGAGGGGTTATCCGGTGCAGCTTTTTTTTTACTTATGTCCAAGCCTCCTGTTGTATGATCGGAAAGTTATGTCTCTGGCAGTTCGTGGACGCCA
This sequence comes from Aquarana catesbeiana, assembly GCF_042186555.1. NCBI lineage: Eukaryota > Metazoa > Chordata > Amphibia > Anura > Ranidae > Aquarana > Aquarana catesbeiana. The sequence continues at coordinate 136,372,891 of NC_133325.1, read as the reverse complement.
AGAAAAGGATTTTACCTTGAATACAAATTTTTTTAACACAGTTCTTCATTTAGTAACGTAGAGAGATCTCCCAAACTTAACCTGAAAGCAGCAGATGGGGACTTTTCAAGATCCCTGGCATAGTAGCTTCTACTAGTCCACTAAACTGAGATCCTTGGCTCCTAAAATCATTTTAGAGTGCACTTCATTTTTTTCCCCATTATAAAACCAATAAAGCATCTACATAGTAACTATATTTTGTATAAGGCAAGCCCATACATTGATTTTTTTTTTTTTCATTCAACCAGTGGGTTCAATGGGAAAAAAAAGATCCAATTCTCCACATTCAGACATACAAGGTGTATGGGGGAACCCTTCCCGGTGTGGTATTGAACTCTGACAGCAGGGAGCCTTGCCCGCTGTCATCATACAATGATCAGTGTTGCTGGCTATAGTCGGTGGCACTGTATGTTTGGGAAAAATCTTATTGTTGCATTGTTTTTATTACTGGTTTTGTTACATGCTGTGTTCTTTTTTTTTTTTTTTTTTTTTAGTTTCTTGATGTGGAGAATACCCCAATTGGAGACACTGCAATGGATGCACTGGATGACCAGAGTTTATGGATCCCACAAAATGTCAGCCACGAAGACTGGATAAAGAACTTAACTTGTACCCTGTTGGAGTCTGGGGGAGTTAGAAGTGAAGTCCTTTTGTTACTGAAACCAATGTGTGAGGTGAGTTTCTGAGCAATGGAATTGGAAACTGCAGCAGCAAGATTTTAAGCTAACCAATAAAGCCAAGCTAACCAATAAAGAGATCCTAAAGTTAGTTTGCTGTTTTTCTGAGTTTGCATATAGAGTTGATATTTCTTTTAAATTAGTTGATTGGCTGGGGCATGCCTTTTATACTTTTATAAAAACATTGTATAGAAAATGTATATTTTGTCCTGACAAACTAGCTATAATTGACTTTGAGATGGCTCAACAACTCCTAGTGTCCTATCTATGCTACTGCTAGGCCATAGTTTCCATCTTTCTCTATAAAGTGGAAGTTCACCCTAATACTAAAATCCCTAAAGCTACTGACACCCACAATCTAAGACTAACCTATCTAGCCCTGTAAAGAAGAAATTGCTATACATACTTTTTCTGAAGCCGTTCCAGTCCGGTCTCCAGAGGCAGAAGCTCTGCGGAAGAGACAGCCAACAACAGCTGTGAAGTGACGTCACCCATAGCATTCTGTTGTTGGCTGTCTCTCCTGCACATGCCTACACACACAAGCCGCCGCTGACAGCTCAGCATGGGACCTTTCCTTTGTTAGTTCCATTGCCATGGGCATCCCTTGTCTAGAAGACAGAAGCTTTTGCCAAACTTCTTGTCTAGGTTTGACTGCATTTATAACACGCTTTTGCCAAACTTCTGGTCTAGCTTTGACTGCATTTATAACACACCTATAAAAAGAGGTGTGTGATGCTCACTAAGCAGTTTCATTGCATGTGCAAAGTTAACAAAATGTGGAAAACTTACCAAAAAAAAGCAACATGACCTGGATGGCTGTGTTTTCTGGGAATTTCTGGTATTCAGTGTTTGCCTATTTGATTGACATTTTAGGACTACAGGATGCAACTTTTTTTTTTTTTTTTTTTTTTTCAAAAGAGCAAGCTCTTCTGTAAGATGCTTCCAATAAATCAGAACATTTAGATGTCATGTTATAAAAGTGATTTAAGTATTCATCCTTCCCATACACTTATATTAGATTGTAAATGATTATAATCAATTATTTGTTTATGTAGGTTTGAAAGCCTCAGTAATATCAAATTAAACAAAGGCCTGAGATGGTGACTGGGCATTTGGAATATGACCATTCTGCTGCGACATGCATATAGGTTTCTAGACATGTCTTAAAGCACAGCTTCAGACAATACATTTTATTTTGGATAGAGTAGAGAAGAAAGGGTTAGGCTTTTCTTTTTATGAAAATTTTCTTCCTGGGACAACCAGTGTTGCTTTTATGAAGAATGACAGGAAGCTTTTTCAGCCCTCCAACCTAAATGAGGTCAGAGTTTCTACCCATAGAGGACCTCAGTCTTGCAAAGGCAGCAGATTTTTGTTAAAAAGCATCTTTCATTGCTTTGTTTCATAAATGTCATAGGGAAATCTCTAAAACAACTAAACAACTTGTATAGCATGCTGTTATTACCTGACCAAATAGCAAAATTTGAAACAGTACAGTATCAATAGACTTGGCTAAACACAAATCAAACTGGCTTATGGTTAACAATAAACTCACTAGTGTACTACATAATGCTTAAACCAAATTTAACAGCACCTGTGACCTGTGGATAATTATGTTATTCTCTAATAGATCTGTGACACCCAAAAGCAATTATCTGTTTTTTTCTTTCTTTCTCTTCTTGTAAACTACTTTATACTAGCACTCGTTCTCTTCTGTCTGTCTTAGTTGAATCCAAAGGGAAAACGGCCATTCCCTCTCTTTTCTTATAATACTTCTTTAAAAAGTTGGAATATCATGTTTATGTTTGGGGGTTTAACCAAAGCTGGTAATACACTGTTGGTCATTTTTTGCTCAGCCAGTAAGCTGGACAAAAAATAAAAACCAACAGGTTCCTCCTTCCACACAAACACAGTGAGTAAAGGAATCCCTCCCAGAATATTGTATTCTGACAGCTGCACAGTGATCAGCAGCTGTAGCCACTGATCTAGATACATTTTCCAACATTTCTCTGAGCGGAGACTGACAAAGACTGTTCAGATTTCGGCCAGTCCATACTGAACTGGCCAAATTTTTTAACAGTGTATGGCCAGCTTTAGATTTGAAGAATATCTGTTATAGCTGATTGCAATGAGTCCATTGTGTAACAGTACCCCCAAGAAACGGTAATGACCATGTACAAAAATGTAACGAATAGACTAAAATACAAAAGAAAAACATTTTCTATTTGGAATTTTCATTATGCTGTTAATGGTGTTTTCAAGTGTTTCAGGCTTGTTTCTAATATGGAGCCTTTCTGTGTTTACAGGTGAAACCAGACTTTTGTCAGGCTGTGTTGCCTTATTTTATACATAACATTCTGCAGCAAGATTCCGTAAATCTATGGAGAAAGCTTCTCTCCAAGTACATCCAGGGATTTTTCACATCTTGCTGTCGTTCTGTACCATCTTCCAGCAGATCAGCTACTCCAGCAAGTTCAGACTCGGGTAATGCCCTGTAGAAGGAAGTGAAACTTCTTACAATAGGCAAAATGCATAAGGAAGAACTTCTCTCTCTATAGCACTTATCATGTTCCCCAGCTGTTTATCTGCTAAACCAAAAGACCCAGTTTCTAAGCCACATTTAATTCATTAAAATAATAAGAAATAAAGCTTTAGGTGTGCCTCCTGCCAACTCGGGTTCCTCCTACAGTTCAAGATTTACTGGTAGCTTAAAGTGATTGTAAAGGCTACATTTTTTAATATAAAATAACAAACAGGTTTATATTTACCTGCTTTGTGCAATGATATTGCACAGAGCAGCTCCGATCCTCCTCTTCTCATGTCCCCCCTATTGGCACTTTTGGCCTCTCCTCCTCTACTCGGTGTGCCACCATAGGAAGCCACATCCTCTTTTGGCACACCCGCAGGCTCGATCCTGAGCCGTGCTGCCTGTGTCTATTGACACAGACAACGAGGCTCGGCCCCACCCCCGCTCCCTTCTCTCCGCCTGTAAATTACATTAGTGGGAGCACTTAAGTGAAGATAGAGAAAGACATCCACTCTGCCGCTCTCTGGCACAGCACTGGATAGGGATCAGGCTCAGGTAAGTATTTAGGGGTGACTGGTGGGGGGGAAGCAAAACATGAAAGGTTTTTTACCTGAATGCAGGCCATGCATTATGGGGAAAAAAAAAAAAACTTTAGCCTTTACAGCCACTTTAACTGACTTATACCAAAACCAATGTGTGGCTCTGGAGATATTAGCTTTTGTATGCACCTGGGATGGAGACCAATGTGAATGCTAAACTGTTTTATTTACAGTAAAGCCATGGAATATGCTAATGGTGCATACAATCATTAATTAAGGGGGTTGTAAACCCTCTTTTTTTTTTTTTTTTAAATAACAAACATGTCCTACTTGCCTCCGCTGTGCAGTTTGTTTTGCAAGCCGATCCTCGACTTCTGGGCCCCCCTGGCGTCGGTGGTAGCTCCTCCTTGCATCGAGTGTCCACGTTGGAGAATGCTCTCCTAAGGTGGACACCCGTGCGACCATGCTCCCGAGTCCTGCATCTGTGTACACTCAGAATGCAGGACTCAGCCCTGCATTAATTTCCAGCACTTTTTGTATAAATTTAAAATAGAAAGTGAAATAAAAATTGATTTCTACAGGATAAGTGACTTAATAGGCAATATCTCGGGCATGAGTTCCTATTTCTATAGAAATGGTTTTACTGTTCATGGATTCACTTTTTTCACATTGTGGTGAATACTGCAAAAGCCTAGAGAAATTCTGCTGTCACAGAAAAAATGAAGCTTTATGGTGATGGTGGGCCTTACTTTTATGGAATTCCAGGCACAACCTAACCTTAAAAATACTTTTCTCTTTGATATTTAAAGGGCAACTCGACTTTAATGAAAAAAAATTATAAAATAATATATTTTTTTTATACTGTATACAATTGCTATACAATCCATAATTTTATGTAATAATTACATTTTAATAAAAACTACCTTTCATTTTCAAACTGCAGCCGCTGTAATTTTCCATAAATCCATTGCAGTATGGCAACCTTGAGGTATTCGATACATAATTGGTGTACAGAACGCTCCCAAAAATGTTTTTTCTAGTTTGTGTGAAGGACTCTGCACAAAGATACGGGTTTTAGGCATCCTCTACAAAGAAAATGCCATATTTGGTGGGGTACTCTCTAAAGGTTAATCGATTCTAAAGACACTGCAGCTTTTCTCATCATAACACTGAAATTGCATCAGCTGTTTGTAATGAATTAGTCCCTTCCATTCAGAATTGGTCTAAGAAAATGAGCTATTCCTTTAGAGCAGAAATAGGTCTTTATAACAATGTTTGTTGAAATCCTGGCAACATACATTGATCACCCAGAGGGAATTGTTGTTTTGTTTTTGCAACAAAAGTGGAGTTAATGTACATGTAATGAACATTTTAACAATAATGCCATGTGACCGCAACAGCACCGATCAGCTCTCTTCCTGCATGGGCAAAGGAAAGGAACATACTGCAAAAAATCCTGATATTCATGTCACTGCCTGCCTCTTAATTAGTAAGGCTAGATACACACGTTCAGTTTTTTTTTCATTTACCCCAGTGGGGCTGAACGAATAAAAAACTGAGAGGTTGATAGACTAACTACGTGATTGGCTGGGAGCGTTGATCGGATGCTGGTTTTACTGAGACCATATGTACTCAGCTTAAGTAAGGTGTGGAAATTGCATGACCACGATGTAGAGGCTTTAAAAAAAAAAAGTACAATATTTTTACAAAAGGGGCCTACAGATTGTTGTTTAAATTGATCCATTTACTTCTCCTATGACTGAACTGGTTAATATGGGTTTACATACACTTTAAATTGAATGCTCCTATTTAAGTTCATTAGAAGTAATAGTTAGAGACAGAACAAAACTTAAACAGTGTTTTCTTATTTAATATAGAATCTGAAGGTCTGGCTCCTGGAACAGTGGACATCACCTCCCGAAGGACAATGCTTAGTGTTGTGGAATATTTGAGAAAGCAGAGACGGTATAGTAATTCTCTATTGGTGCCAAACATGTCGATTTTTTTAATGGGTTTTAAAACCTGTGATACTGAGCTTTGCAGTTAGCCAGCAACCTGAATGGTACCTCAGTGCTTCAGCTGCCCTTTCCCTTACAACTATTTGGAAAGGATTTTTCCATCCAAAATTTTATGCTGGAAAGTTGGGCCTTTGATTTCACGCCTGCAATTGTAAGGCAGAAAGGACAGAAAGTGTGGAAAATTAAAGGGGATAAGATTAATTTTTCTACCATCACCTTCAGCTTTTCTCAAACTGGAAGTCTGTAGGTGCTTCCATTTTCTGCTTCTCGCTAATGTCATTTCAGGGGTTTTCCCTGTGTCATAGAGTACATATAATCGCATGATCGGGAACTGGCATCATAAGTGTACACCATAACTGTTAGTGACAGACAGGTTTTTAGAAATAACAGTTGTGCAGCTAGTAGCTGTGAAAGAAATTATGTAGATAGAAGTATCCTCAGCATGAGGCATCATGCAGGGAATGTTAAGATTGTGAACATGAAGGGGTTAATGAAAAATATATATGTATATACTTTTTAAAAAATGTAATAACGAAAGCCTTAATAAAAGTGGTAAAATAAAAATCAGGCTAAAAACGTATCAGCCTTAAAACTTAAAATTGACCCAAAACCATGTTTTCCCCTTTAATATAGGACAGGATAGGAAAAAAATATATTAATTAATTGGGCAAAAGGTGAAATTACAGTACAAGTAAAACTCGAGGTAAAACTTTTTTTTTTGTAGCTAGAGTAAGGGAGGGTTATAAACCCTGTAATGTTTCATTTTTCCATCTGTGTCCCATTGGGGAGATTTTCTTTCTCTTCCTGTCCCATAGCTAAAACAGGAAGTAAGAGAAAATTCCCTGCATTAAGTTAAAAAAAAAAAACAAAATTACAGCTTTCTGTCCTCCCTAAATACTTACCTGAATCCTCAGTCAATCTCTTCTCTCCTCTCTTCCTCTTCACACAGGGACTCGGGCCGTAGCAAGGGCCGTGGGCTCCTGCTGCTGTCAAGCAAATGCTGTGAGAAAGAATTGGGGGCAGGGCCAAGCCACACTATGTGTGTCTATGAAGCACGGCTCCATAGGCACACATGGCTAGGGAGAGAGCATGCATTTGTACCCTCATAGCATGCAGCTTGCTGTGGGGGCACACGGAAAAGAGGACGGGCCAAAACCGTTGACGGAGCACCCCAGAAGAGGAGGTTTAGTGCCGCTCTATGCAATACCATTGCACAGAGCAGGTAAGTGTAACATGTTTATTATTTAAAAAAAAAAAAAACTTTAGCAACACTTTAAGACAAAGCACAACACAAAATATAAACAGAATGAATCTCTTACTAATATGCAACCACTAAAATTAAATCCATTTGGTACAAGTTTCACATTATTGTTGCTCTTTGTACTGTGTTATTGGGATGCCTGCTTGTCTGATGATATGTTTTTGGTATCAGTGAGAGTTTTCTCTTCTCTTACTGCAGACAGGGTGAGGGAACAGCTTTTGATGACAATTTCTGGTTGGATCTTAATTACCTTGAGGTGGCTATGGCAGTACAGTCCTGCTCCGCCCACTTTACAGCTTTGCTGTATGCTGAAATCTACACCGACAAGATCAAGCTGGATGCTGAGCAAAGAAGGTGAGTGCTTTTATATACTGTAGTTACATAGTCTGGTTGAAAAACAACACAAGTCAATCTAGTTCAACCAATAAAACGGTCAAAAAAAAAAAATGACAATCCTATAGCCACAGTTGATCCAGGGGAAGGAAAAAAAAACCCAATAAAGCATGACGCAATTAGCTCCGACAGGGGAAAAAATTTCCCCAAGAGGCAATCGGATATTCCCTGGATCAACTTTACCTATACTGTAATTGTTAGTATCCAGTTATGTTATGTACATTTAGGAAAGAATCCAGGCCTTTTTTTAAAGCAATCTACTGAGCTGGACAGAACCACCTCTGGAGGGAGTCTATTCCACATTATCACAACCCTTACTGTGAAGAAGCCTTTTCGTATTTGGAGATTAAATCTCCTTTCCTTCAGACGTAAAGAGTGCCCCCTTGTCCACTGTGATGACCTTAAAGTGAATAACTCAACACCAAGTTCACTATATGGACCACTTATGTATTTACACATGTTGATTATATCCCCGCTTAATCTCCTCTTCTGAATACATTCAGTTCCTCTAATCTTTCCTCATAGCTGAGCTCTCCAGGCTTCCTATCAATTTGGTTGCCCTTCTCTGCACTTTCTCCAGTTCCCCAATATCCTTTTTGTGAACTGGTGCCCAAAACTGAACTGCATATTCCAGATGAGGTCTTACTAATGATTTGTACAGGAGCAAAATTATATCTCTCGCTCTTTCTCCCTCTCTCCCTCTCTCCCCCTCTCTCTTCCCCCCTCCTTCTCTCTCCCCCCTCTCTCTCTCTCTCTCTCTCTCTCTCTCTCTCTCTCTCGATTTCTCTCCCCTCTCTCTCCCTCCCCTCTCTCTCCCACCTCTCTCTCTCCCCCTCTCTCTCGCCCTTTCTCTCGCTCTCGCCCTCGCTCTCGCCCTCTCTCTTGCTCTCGCCCTCGCTCTCGCCCTCTCTCTTGCTCTCGCCCTCTCTCTCGCTCTCGCCCTCTCTCTCGCTCTCGCTCTCGCCCTCTCTCTCGCTCTCGCCCTCTCTCTCTCTAGTCCCCTCTCTCCCCTCTCTCTCCCTCCCCTTTTTCTTTTCCCTCCTCCTCTCTCCCCCCCTCTCTATCTCTCTCCTCCCCCCTCTCTCTCCTCTCCCCTCTCTCTCGCCCGCCCTCTCTCTCGCCCTCTCTCTCTCTCGCCCTCTCTCTCGCCCTCTCTCTCGCCCTCTCTCTCTCTCGCCCGCCCTCTCTCTCGCCCGCCCTCTCTCTCGCCCGCCCTCTCTCTCGCCCGCCCTCTCTCTCGCCCCGCCCTCTCTCTCGCCCGCCCTCTCTCTCCCCCGCCCTCTCTCTCCCCCGCCCTCTCTCTCCCCCCGCCCTCTCTCTCGCCCGCCCTCTCTCTCGCCCGTCCTCTCTCTTTCCTCCCGTCCTCTCTCTTTCCCCCTCCCCCTCCTCTCTCTCTTTCCCCCTCTCTCTCTCCCCCCCTCTCATGCTCCCTCCCCCTCTCTCTCTGAGGGTGAGTCTCTGTAAAGAATTTTTAAGTCCACAGTTTTTCATGTCCCTCTCAGTCTGTGACAGACTGTCACATATTGGGCACCTATTTTCACCATTGGCTCATCTGCTCCCAGTGGGATTTGGAGTTTCCCCTTCTCTCCTATAGAATTGATGAGAGCGCAGAGTCTCTGGAAGTGAGTGTCCCTCACTGATGAGTATTTGGGGCACTGTAGCAGAAAGTGGTCCTCATCCTCTGGGACCCCCTGGTCACATTGCTGACACAGTCTACTCTCTCTTGGCTTATATGTCTGTCTGTGCCCTCCTAATTCAATTTCCAAGCTTTGGGCACTCAGTCTGTACAGGGTCTGTCTGTCTTTGGGGTCTTGTAGCACCTCCAGGTATGAGTCCAGTTTGTAGTCTCTCTGCAGTGACTGGTAAACAGTTTGTTTCTTGGAGTTTGTTATTGAACTTCTCCATTCTCCAACATATTTTTCTTTGGAACCATTCATTATGTTTTTTATTTGAGATTTTGTCAGGCCGAATTGTTTGGGGTAGACAAGGCACTGATGAGCTGTTGCTGCCCACACGGCTTGGAGTGGTCCTTATTGGTCAGTAGGGCCTTATGGTGGTATGAGTTGGGACTGCTATTTTGTAGGTGGTCCCAGTATGATGCCCCCCTTTTCTGTACAGTGAGAAGTAAGGGAAATCTGCCCAGCTCGGACCAAGAAGAACTGTTGGAGGTGCTCCGATGGACTTGGAGGAGGTTCTTGCAGAATTCCAATTGAAATATTTCTGGTGGGCTGGAGTCCCATTTGGATTGGTCTTGGAAGGTGACAGGGCCCTAAACTTCACTGCCATAAAGAAGGATTGGGGTGATAATGCTATCAAAGTTTCTAAGCCAGACACTTACTGGTGGTTTTAGGTGGTACAGTTGTCTTCCGATGGCATAGAAGGCTCTGCATGCTTTTGTCTTTTAGTGCCTCTATGACTGGCTTGAAAATTACTGATTTGTTCATTTCTATTTCTATGTATGTGTAGTTGTTGGTTTCATCAAGCATGCTGTTGTTTAATGTAAAGGAAGGCCTCTTTATTTGTTTTGTGTTCTTTCTTTGGAAGATCATGATTTTTGTTTTGCTTGAGTAAATAGGTAGTGCCCATTTGGCACTGTATTTCTCTAGCACTTCCAGACTGTCTTGTAGGCCTTTCTCTGTTGGTGACAGAAGTAGGAGGGCATCCACATACAGAAGGAACTTCACCTCAATGTCATGTAGAGTCAGTCCTGGTGCTGGGGAGGCTTCTAGAGCTGCAGCCAGTTCATTGATATAGATCTCTCCCTCTCCCTCTCCCTCTCCCTCTCCCCCCCTCTCTCTCTCTCTCTCTCTCTCTCTCTCTCTCTCTCTCTCTCTCTCTCTCTCTCTCTCTCTCTCTCTCTCTCTCTCTCTCTCCCTCTCTCTCTCAAAAAGTAAGGGTCCCAGCACTGAACCTTGGGGTAAACTAACGATAACCTTAGACCATTCAGTGTATGAATCATTAAGCACTACTCTCTGTATTTTGTCTTTTAGTCAGTTTTCTATTAATTTACAAACTGATCTTTCCAAGCCTGTAGACTTTACCTTACACATTAGCCGTGTGTGGGGAACCGTGTCAAACGCTTTTGCAAAATTCAAGTATACCACATCCACAGGCACTGCAAGGTCCAAGGTTTTACTTTACCTCCTCATAAAAAGAAACCAGATTTGTCTGACAACGTCTGTCTTTCATGAATCCATGTTGCCTTTTGCTTAAAATATTTTTTTCTTATTTATGTGATCTTTTATTAAAATCTCCAGTATCTTCCCAACTATAGAAGTTAAACTAACAGGTCTATAGTTACTTGGTAAAGACTTTAATCCCTTTTTAGATTTGGGCACCACATTGGCCTTACCCCAATCCAGTGGTACTGTTGCAGTCATCACGAGTCCCTAAAAATTACAACCAGTGGCTTTGAAATGACAGAGCTCAATTCTTTTAAGCGGAGTTCCACCCAAATGTGGAAGCTCTACTTATCTGCTTCCTCCTCCCCTCCGGTGCGACATTTGGCACATTTCAAGGGGGAAGGGGATACCTGTCACAAACAGGTATCCGCACCCACTTCCATGTAAGGGCGCTGCAGCGATCTACGTCATTTGCGGCCTCTCTTCCTTCACCCCGCTGCCTTCTGGTGCACACAGGTCTCAGAAGACAGAGGGGCCATTCAGAAAGCGCAGTAGGAAACAGGCTGTGAAGCTGCAAGGCTTCACTTCTTGTTTCCCTTAGTAAGGATGCCACGCCTGCACCCGAAGCTGATGGATGGGTCGGCTTCGGGGTGCCGACATTGCAGGCTCCCTGTACAAGTAAGTGTCCTTATATTAAAAGTCAGCAGCTACAGTATTTGTAGCTGCTGACTTTTATTTTTTTTCTCCCCCAGGCTGGAACTCTGCTTTAAGGATCCATGGGTGTATGCCATCTGGTCCAGGTGCTTTATCCACCTTTATTCTGTCTAAATATTTCTGGACCATATAAGTTTTTTTTTTTTTTTATGGGCCTTGAAACAAATGTCTTCATGATGTTGTTAAAATAAAGTAACTGTCCGATTTTTCCAATCTGATATCAATACTTTATTTTGGGGTGTTTTATTCTGTCAGGGGTGCTTCCAGTGCTCGGAAGTCTCTGAGGTTTGAAGAAGAGAGTCAAACTCTGACCATTGCCAGCATGAGTGAGAAAAGCAAAGAGGAGACTGGGATCAGTTTGCAGGTATGTACAAAATATGAAGATATGATTGCTTATTACTTTTGCAATTGAAAACTATTTTGGTACAAATTTCTTATTAACCACTTAAAGACCAGCCTCGTTTTGGAATTTAGGTGTTTTACATGTTTAAAACAGGTTTTTTTGCTAGAAAATTACTTAGAACCCCCAAACATTATATATTGTTTTTTTTCTAACACCCTAGAGAATAAAATGGCGGTCATTGCAATACTTTTTTTCACACCGTATTTGCGCAGCGGTCTTACAAGCGCACTTTTTTGGGAAAATAATCACTTTTTTGAATAAAAAAATAAGACAACAGTAAAGTTAGCCCAATTCTTTTTAATATTGTTAAAGATAATGTTACACCGAGTAAATTGATACCCAACATGTCACTCTTCAAAATTGCGCCCGCTCGTGGAATGGCGTCAAACTTTTACTCTCAAAAATCTCCATAGGCGACGTTTAAAAAATTCTACAGGTTGCATGTTTTGCGTTACAGAGGAGGTCTAGGGCTAGTATTATTGCTCTTGCTCTAATGATCACGGCGATACCTCATATGTGTGGTTTGACCACCGTTTTCATATGCGGGCGCTACTCACGTATGCGTTGACTTCTGCCCGCTAGCTCGTCAGAACGGGGCGTTTTAAAAATTTTTTATTTTTTTATTATTTATTTGATTTGATTTTATTTATTTTTACACTGTTTTTTTTTAAAAAAATATTTGGGTCACTTTTATTCCTATTACAAGGAATGTAAATATTCCTTGTAATAGAAAAAAGCATGACAGGTCCTTTTAAATATGAGATCTGGGGTCAAAAAGTCCTCAGATCTCATATTTGGAATATTTGAATTTAAATGCAATAAAAAAAAAAAGAAAATGTCATTTGAAAAAATGTGGCTTTAAGACGTATGGGCAGAAGTGACGTTTTGACGTCGCGTCCGCCCTGCAGTGTCATGGAGACGGGTGGGGGCCATTTTCCCCTCACTCATCTCCATGCACAGCTAGGGAACGTGCACGATCGCCCCTGCTGCTGCCGATGGCTCCGGTAAGCTGCGGAGGACACTGGATCACGGCGGGGGGGCCCTCTCTCGCCACCAATAAAAGTGATCTCGCGGTGAATCCGCCGCAGAGACCACTTTTATCTTGTAGCCGGCCGAAAACGGGGATACCGGGGTTATGGCAGCTAGCTGTTGCCATAACAACGATATCCGTCCTCAAAAAAGGGACGTACATCGGTGTGCGATGGTCGGCAAGTGGTTAAAAGCAAGTTGCCTAACCCTTTCTTGACCAGAGGTCATTTAGCCTAAATGGCCAAACCAAATTAAGCAGCCCCAAAATGCATTGGTTAATGTGACTATAAATAACTAATTTTCATATTTAATTATGTGTGTATATATATACAGTATCTCACAAAAGTGAGTACACCCCTCACATTTTTGTAAATATTTTATTATATCTTTTCATGTGACAGCACTAAAGAAATGACACTTTACAATGTAAAGTAGTGAGTGTACAGCTTGTATATAGCAGTGTAAATTTGCTGTCCCTTCAAAATAACTCAACACACAGCCATTAAAGGGGTTGTAAAGGTAATTTTTTTTTTTATTTAAAATAACAAACATATCATACTTACCTTCACTGTGCAGCTCGTTCTGCACAGAGTGGCCCCGAACCTGGTCTTCTGGGGTCCCTCGGCGGCTGTTTCAGCTCCTCCCCGCAAGCATTTACCACCTTAATGCGAGCTCCCTCGCATGGTGGTGAGTGCTTGCGGGCGCGCTCCCGTGATACAGCCGGCGGCTATAGCCGCTCGCTGTATCACTCGGCCCCGCCCCCCGGCGCGCCGCGTCATCGGATGTGATTGACAGCAGCGCGAGCCAATGGCTGCGCTGCTTTCAATCCATCCACTGCAGCCAATCAGCGACCAGGCTGAGCTGCAATGAGGACGAGCAGCGAAGATTCGAGGCGTCAGGTAAGTAAAACGGAGGGGCTGGGGGCGGCGGTACTGTCAAAAGTTTTTTCACCTTAATGCATAGAATGCATTAAGGTGAAAAAATTTTTATCTTTACAACCCCTTTAATGTTGAAACCGCTGGCAACAAAAGTGAGTACACCTCTAAGTGAAAATTTCCAATTTGGGCCGAATTAGCCATTTTCCCTCCCCAGTGTCATGTGACTCGTTAGTGTTACAAGGTCACAGGTGTGAATGGGGAGCAGGTGTGTTAAATTTGGAGTTTTCGCTCTCACTCTGTCATACTGGTCACTGGAAGTTTAACATGGCACCTCATGGCAAATTAACTCTCTGAGGATCTGAAAAAAAGAATTGTTGCTCTACATAAAGATGGCCTAGGCTATAAGAAGATTGCTAAGACCCTGAAACTGAGCTGCAGCACGGTGGCCAAGACCGTACAGCAGTTTAACAGGACAGGTTCCACTCAGAACAGGCCTGCTCCGCGTCATATCCAGAGGTTGTCTTTGAAAAATAGAAGTAAGAGTGCTGCCAGCATTGCTGCAGAGGTTAAAGGGGTGGGGGGTCAGCTTGTCAGTGCTCAAACCATACGCTACACACAGCATTAAATTGGTCTGCATGGCTGTCGTCTTAGAAGGAAGCCTCTTTTAAAGATGATGCAGAAGAAAGCCAGCAAACAGTTTGCTGAAGGCAAGCAAACTAAGGGCATGGATTACTGGAACAATGTCCTGTGGTCTGATGAGACCAAGATAAACTTATTTGGTTCAGAGAGTGTCAAGCGTGTGTGGCGGCAACCAAGTGAGGAGTACCAAGACAAGTGTGTCTTGCCTACAGTCAAGCATGGTGGAAGTGTCATGGTCTAGGGTTGGATGTGTGCTGCCGGCACTGGGGAGCTACAGTTCATTGAGGAAACCATGAATGCCAACATGTACTGTGATATACTGAAGCAGAGCATGATCCCCTCCCTGTGGAGACTGGGCTGCAGGGCAGTATTCAAACCTAACGACCCCAAACACACCTCCAAGACGACCACTGCCTTGCTAAAGAAGCTGAGGGTAAAGGTGATTGACTGGCCAAGCATGTCTCCACACCTATACCCTATTGAGCATCTGTGGGGCATCCTCAAAAATAAGGTGGAGGAGCGCAAGGTCTCTAACATCTACCAGCTCTGTGATGTCATCATGGAGGAGTGGAAGAGGACTCCAGTGGCAACCTGTGAAGCTCTGGTGAACTCCATGCACAAGAGGGTTAAGGCAGTGCTGGAAAATAATGGTGGCCACACAAAATATTGACACTTTGGGCCCAATTTGGAATTTTTACTTAGGGGTGTACTCACTTTTTTTTCCAGCGGTTTAGACATTAATAGCTGTGTGTTGAGTTATTTTGAGGGGACAGCAAATTTACACTGTTATACCAGCTGTACACTCACTACTTTACATTGTAGCAAAGTGTCATTTCTTCAGTGTTGTTACATGAAGAGATATAAAATATTTACAAGAATGTGAGGGGTGTACTCAATTTTGTGAGATACTGTGCATGTGCGTATATGTATGTATGTGTGTGTGTATATATATATATATATATATATATATATATATATATATATATATATATACATATACATTGGAGCAGTTTTACCTGCCAAAGTATTTGTATTCCTGTCTCTGCTACAGTTGGGTAACACTTACAGGTGTTACCTGTAAGGCAGCAATTTGAGGAGATTATCTTGCTCATTCTTCTTACTACTCCTCTAAGCAATGTCATTTTTTTGCAATGGGGAGGGGCTTGATTGTATATAACATATCTTTTTTGGATGTAAATCGAATTATATTACGGCCCTTTCACGCGGGGGCGGCGGCGGCGGTGGTAAAGCGCCGCTTTTGTAAGTGGCGCTTTACCGTCGGTATTCGGCCGCTAGTGGGGCGGTTTTACCCCCCGCTAGCGGCCAAGAAAGGGTTAAAAACCACCGCAAAGCGCCTCTGCCGGCGGTATAGCCACGCTGTCCCATTGTTTTCAATGGGCAGGAGCGGTGAAGGAGCGTTATACACGCTGATCCTTCACCGCTCCGAAGATGCTGCTAGCAGGACTTTTTTTCCCGTCCTGCTAGCGCACCGCAGCGGCACTTTCAGGTCGGTTTGTAGGCGCTATTATTAGCGCAGTAGCGCCTGTAAACCGCCCCAGTGTGAAAGGGCCCTTATTTTATAATAACATGGTCTCTGTAGATATTTGATCAGCAAAAACAAAATATCTCCTGTGTTCACAAAACACATCAAGGCATTTCTTGATTATCCTTGCTTTGCCCATAATGTTGCTATACAGCGCTTTTGTATATGAATTGCTGACAAATGTACTTTTGATATATTTAAAGATTTTGTACACTGACATGGATGTTTTTTTTAATAATGATATGTATATTTTGAAATAAAATTGTAAGATTTTTTAATATTGGACTCTTTCTTTATGGTGTACCTTTCTAAAAAAAAAGCCCCAGGGGGAGCCAGCACAGTACAGATCGAGTTAATTATGGCAAGAACTGCTCCCTCAGAAAATAGCTATCAGAGTTATTAGAAAATGACATTTACTGCAGTGAATTTTGTGAATGAGGACATGTAACAAATATAAGGGAGAAGTTATCCTATTTTGGCGGCAAAAGTCAAAATACACTTTAAGGCTTATTTTGCAATTAACCTATTTGTGATCACCATATTCTAACTGTTATAACGATCACATGGCCAGAAACCACTCTAAATGGATCTTCATTCTTTCATGGCTAGTCTCACTCCTACATAGTGTGTGTATAAGATTTTTTGGGACCTTGTGATTTTGAATGATGTGTCACAAACTATATTCTGCAGTTAAAGTGACTGTAAATGTCATGCTTACTTGCTCTGTGCAATAGGCTGACTGAACCTTTTCTCCTCAGGTATCCTACCAGAGCTCCTGGCTCCTCCTCTTCTCGTGGTAACCCATAGGACGCCGTTTCCTACAGGATACCACCTGCGAGTGAGCTCCCAGGCAGCGCTGCCTCATTCATAGACACAGACCTGCATCCCCCCCCCCCCCCCCCCCCGCCGCTCCCTTGTTAAAGGATTTGACTAAACTGATGGCTCCTTCTGTCTCAGCAAAGCCTGCGAGAACAGGGAGAGCTGCTACAGAAGGGCACAGCACTGAATTGAGTGAGGACTCAGGTAAGTATAAGAGAGGATAAGGGGGCACAGCTGTTACATAAACATTTTTTACCGTAAAGCTGTAGTAAACTTGTTTAAAGAAAAAAAAAAATTAAAAATCCTCCTGCAAGGTAATCTTATAATGTGCTAGTATGCATCTCATACTAGCACATTATGTGAAACTAACCTTAAAACAAAGCTCTCCAGCGGTGCGTTGTCACCGCTGACAGGGCTTCCATCTTCACCCGGTCTTCCTTCCTTCCAGGTTCGCGGGCTTCGGATCTTTGAATGGAGGCGGGAGGCACGCGGGAGTCGCTGTTCACGGCACAGGGCTCTGAAGGAACAGCACGGGTATGCCGTTCCTTCAGAGCGCATGCGCCTGTGACGTCACGGCAGCTTCACAAGTAAATATCTCCTAAACTGTACACATTTAAGAGATATTTACTGTACCTATAGGTGAGCGTTATTATAGGCTTACCTGTAGATAAAAATCAGCCAAGGGAGTTTACTCCCACTTATATGTAGGGAATGCATTAAGGTTAAAATGTGTTTAGGCTTTAGAACCACTCAGCTTTAGAAGACTCGACAGGGACACTGAATATTGAAGTTGCATATGTATCCTCTAGTGACCTATAGATCAATATGGCAGGGATTGGCAGTATGTGCATGAACATTTGGTCGGTCCGGTCCAATATGTCAACAGAAAAAGAACCTAGTGCGCAAAGCACAGTATAACCCCTCAGGATTTTAAATGACGGACCAAATGTATAGTAAAAGATATATATTTATTATTCACAGTATGATATATGATTCAAATAACATGTAAGTATCAAAAGCATTAGTCATAAGATAGTACACGTTAAAAACACGATAGACATGAAACTTAGCTGCCCTGTACAAACATTCTGGGCTAGCAGAGATCAATGCTGGAAATGACACCTGACATGTTTGGGATGAAGACGTCCTTCTTCAGAGGCTTAGTGTTACTTATAGCAATCGTTTAATCTTTCTACAATATAAAAAGATTATTGGGGTGGATTGTGATTATGTAATCACAATCTTGTTGCATGTGTTTTTTCCCATATTTGCACTCTCGTTATTCTTTATAGGGCCAATTACCATATTTATATTGTTTTTTTTATTTTTATTTAGGACCTTCTGATGGACATTTACAGGAGTATTGGAGAACCAGACAGTTTGTATGGATGTGGTGGAGGGAAGATGCTTCACCCACTTGCCAGGTAACCTTGTCCATGAATGCTGAGAGAAATATGTAAGCTGACATTGCTGACTTCTCTGAGAATCCTGTCCTGATCCTGGTACTTCCTCAATTTTACTCATCCAGATATCACTTTGACCTCACTTGTTTCATGCTTTTCCTGGATAGGTGAATCAGAATGTACTAAAGTAAGAGATTTAGCATGACCAGCTGCAAACTAGTATTTACGGAAAGAAGACTGCAACAACCACCCCCATGTTTCTCTCTCAGCACAGGTTTAATTTCAATCTGAACAGGCAATACACAGATGACATACATAAATTATTGCTAATTTAGCTGCCAGAGTATTTGTGGTTCTGTGCATGCAGCCCAGAGATTTACACAGCTCTGCCACAGAAAATTGAGTACTGGCCATGATAGTTTTTCTATTTGCACTAACATACAAACCGTACTCAATTTTCTCTGTCGCAATTGCACTAATACGGCTACAATCACCTCAAGTACATGGAGATGAAATCTTTTTTCCTCTAGATGTAAAGAGTGCCCCCTTGTCCTCTGTGATGACCTTAAAGTGGATAACTCAACACCAAGTTCACTATATGAACTACTTATGTATTTGTACATATTGATCATATCCCCCCTTAATCTCCTCTTCTCAAAAGAGAATAAATTCAGTTCCTCTAATCTTTCCTCATATCTGAGCTCCCCCATGCCTCTTGTCGGTTTGTTTGCCCTTCTCCGCACTTTTTCCAGTTCCCTGATATCCTTTTTGAGAACTGGTGCTGAAAACTTAACTATATATTCCAGATGAGGTCTTACTCATGATTTGTACAGGGGCAAAATGATGTCTCGCTCTCTGGAGTCCATACCTCTCAATACAAGAAAAAACTTTGGAAACCGCAGCTTGGCATTGCTTGCTGTTATTGCGCTTATGATCTCCCAAAACCCCCAGATCCTTCTCCACTATGGATTCCCCCAGAGGAGGTCCTCCACCTCCTTGTTAACACTGGGAGGTCTATAACAAACTCCAATGATAACCTTTGTAGTATGCACAACCATGTACAGTTCCATGCTTTAGACTCATCACACTCTGCATCAACTAGGTCCTCTTTCATACTCACTTTGAGATCATTTCTCACATAGAGACAGACACCACCACCCTTGCGTTTTACCCTGTCTTTCCGTAAGAGAGCATAGCCAGGAATATTAATAGCCCAGTCATGAGAACAACGAAGCCAAGATTCAGCAAGATTCAGCAACACCAATTAGATCATTGTGCACCAGAGCTTTCAACTCACCTATACACTTATTGGGATTTTTTTTTTAGCAAAAACATAGCAGAAAACAAGTTGGTCTAAATTTATCAATAAATTAGATTTTATTGAATATGTTTTATAACAGGGAATAGAAAATATTGTGTTTGTCTTTTTTTCAACATTTTCAGTCCTTTTTTCGTTTATATAGCAAAAAATAAAAAACCCAGTGGTGATTCAATACCACCAAAAGAAAGCTCTATTTGTGTGAAAAAAATGATATCAATTTGGGTACAGTGTTGAATGACCGAGCAATTGCCAGTTAAAGTAGCACAGTGCTGAAAAGCAAAAAATTGGCTGGTCATTAAGGGGGTAAAACCTTCCGGAGGTCAAGTGGTTAGTATATAAGTAGCACATTAGATTGTTAAGCCAGGGGATATCAATTTGCCTTAGGTTATAAGGAAAGATTATTTTTCGTCTTGGTTGACAGTCATGTGACTTTTTTCAACCTGCATTACTACATGGCCATGGCCCAAGAGGGCAACAAGAGGGGAAATATTCTTTTAGACAATTGTCCACGTAACATATGTTCCCGTTGCAAGATTTCACCTCTATTGGTATTCTGGTGACAACTCAAAATTTGGGATTTTACATCACATTCAGTCTCGGTGATCAGGTCACCAGGATAAATAGAGAAGGTGAATTTCCCTAGGTGGGACACAGACCTCAAAATAACATGACAAGGTGGCTAACCATCGAAAACAAAACAAAAAAAATCACAATTGGGGTTTAGATACACTCTGTATTCCTGACACCAACAAACCTATTACATTATCTAATTATTAAATGTACATGTTTATTTGTTGTATCAGAATTCGAACATATGAGCATGAAGCCATGTGGGGAAAAGCCCTTGTAACGTATGACCTGGAAACCAGTCTTCCCTCTGCTACTCGCCAGGCTGGAATCATGCAGGTATGTCTTTTGGCTTGCTCATTTTTTTTTAATTTTGTTAAAAATCGAATTATCCAGGATAAAGTAAATCAGACAATAGAGAACAGTGTCGAGTTCGAAAACAGTGGGCAGATATGGGTTCTTTGGTTAATCCATAAATACAACTTTTAGATGTGACTACAGCTGTGCTTAAACCGTAAAACTCTAGTTTTGTACACTCACTGATTTATGCTTGAGTAGCCATATTGGATGCCCCATATTGAATTATGTACATAGGTTTTAAGAGTTTAACTAAAAAAAAATAAAAAAATAACAGCTCAGATATGCAGAAGGTGGGAATGACACACCTCAAAGCGAAACACACAGATAAAAAAGAATAAATTAATGCAGGTCTGGATTTATTCATAAATCTTTAAATATATATTTTTAAATGTAAGCAGTACTTAAATTTGAGTTTGTATTCGCCCATTGATGTTTATTGTACAGGTTAAAATAGGAAAAGCCAGCATATAGTCATTCACTGATAACCGACAAATTTATTGCAGGCTTTACAAAACTTTGGTTTGAGTCACATGTTGTCCACCTATCTGCGAGGCCTTGAGCATGAGAATGAGGACTGGTCTTCTGAGCTCCAGGAGATTCGTTTTCAGGCAGCCTGGAGGAACATGCAATGGGACCAAAGCTCATCCTACAAGTAAACCTTGACTTTCAGAATGACTTAAGACGACTTTGTATTTACTTTGTCATCTGTGTTTTATATGTCTATAATTTGTTTTTGTTTTGTTTTTTGTTTTTTGTTTTTTATAGAGGTGACGTGGCTGGGCCAGGCTATCATGGATCTCTCTACCGTGCTATACAGTCTCTAAGGGACAAAGAATTCTCCACTTTTCGTGACCATATTAAGTATGCCAGGCAAGTAGTAGTGCACCTTAGATCCCATTGCTGGTAGCAATGAAGTCATGCGGGGCTCTAGGTGGACTTCATGCTACCTTAGTTACACATGTGTGACACTGACCTTCTATGCAGGCTTCCCCTATTCCAAAAGTGGTACATGATTTAAAATTTATGCATAGCAAAATTTTTTTTTTTTTTAGTAGTAGTGTTAGAGAAGGGTTAAAAGCCCCTGCCAGACAATTTTTTGCTGTCTGTGTCCCAAAGGGGGGTTCTAGCTCCCTAAAAAGCCTAATTTCCATCTACGTTACTAATTGGAGAGTTCCCCTCACTTCCTGACCAATAAAACTTTGTCAACAGGATAGAAATGAAGGGATATCTTGGATAGCAGCAAAGACCAAAAGAGTTTCTAATCTTTCGTCTTTATCTGAAATAAATAAAAAAAAAAGCAATTGTAAGCATATTACAAGAATGCAGTATTACAGTAATATTACTGTAATTGAACAAGCATAATTGACATACTGTCATTATACTGTACATACCAACAACAAAAAAAGAAAAACCTACAAATGGCGACATCAATAAAAGTACAGTATCGAATATCGGCAAGTAAAGACATTGAGGTATTCATTGTAAAGGAAGGTAAGTAGATATCAGCAAAGCTAGGTTCTGTTAGGTCCAAACAACGCACCGTGGTGTAAAAAGGCTTGATATTTATTTGTATGAATGCCTATTTTCTCAGTCCATTTGTAAATTCCTTTAGTTATTTTTTTTTTTAACATCTCTAGGGCTTCTGTAGAAACGTCTTTTCTCTTCTATTTAGGCGGTAGTAAACACCACTATCTTACTTTTACTTACAAGTAAGCTTATAATAAAGCTTACATGAAGGTAGAATGAATATCACCTAAACGTGCACCGTTTATGAAATATTTGTGTGTTTTGCTGCTGGTGACGTCACCTGCGCACTGCGCTCTGAGGGCACCGTGAATGCGCTGTCAATCCAGAGCTCTGTGTCGCAGCTGTGACTCCCCTGCACATGCACAGGAGTGACATCATTGTGGCTCGGTCATTCAAACACCCGCAGCCCACGAACCAAAAAGGAAGACTGGGTGAAGATGGAAGACCTGTCAGCGGTGCCAGTGCACTGCTGGTGGGTTTTGTTTTAGAGACGTGTCTTTCATAATGTGCTAGTATGCCCTGCATTCCTGTGCTTCCCTGTCAGTGGAAGAGAAAGGAAGTAAGATTTTATGTACTTATCGTAAAATCCCTTTCCTGGATTCCTTTGAGGGAGGCAGGACCCACCCCTCTGTGTATATGATCATGCTCTAGGTGCTACTTTACTGTAAAACCGAGGCATGCTGGTAGTAAGAGGGGTTTTTCTGGCTGGCCCCCAATTTTTTTTTTTTGCCATTGTCCCTTTTTTCTGTAGACGGCTGTATTACCCAAAGTTGAAAAATATACTGTGTCCCTCAATTGACTTAAAAAGTATTTTACTTTATTTTCCTTAAGTACAAAAAAATCCTTCTTTTTCTGCATTCGCACTATTGTCAGCAAGGGGTGTTTGAAGGATATACGCTTATATATTTATTTTAGGTTAATTTTAATTAATCATTCATTCTGCAGTAAGGGCATTTTTAGGATGACAGAAATCAGAACGCCTGCAAATTATTGTTTGTAATTTATGTATTTTCTGTCTGTAGAGTTAAGGAAGTGGAAGAGCTGTGCAAAGGCAGCTTGGAGTCTGTATACTCTCTGTATCCCACACTGTGTAGGCTCCAAGCTATTGGGGAGCTAGAAAACGCTGGGCAGATGTTCTCCAGGTATGTCTCAGGCCAACTTCTTGTTTTAAGATCAACCACTTTTTAATGTGCTGTTTTAAAGCCCAACTTGCAATGGAGCTATTTTAGGTGCACCTGTGCCTAGACTATTATGAACAAAAAACTATTTTCATATTCTTAAAAGCAGTGCCCACTTTCAAATGTGTTTGTTGTTTTACCTAGGTAATAGTGCAGTTATATCTCCTGTGTCATTTGTTTGCTTAACCTTGTAATGGTGGGCTTACATGTTGTGGCTATAGTTTGTGGAGCCATGGCTGATCAACTCCCTTATGTTCATGCATTCATTCCCCTAGCTTGACCCTATTCGTTAGAGATAGGAAACTTCTTGTTCCAGGTCACAGTGTCCAGTGCAAGCCTTGCCATTTCCTCTATGTCCTAACACAAATTTTGAAGTGCTAATGTAATGAAACAGTAAACTCTGTTAATTGCTTTGCCAGTTTTTGTATCTGGGTCGTATCGAATTACTAGCTCTTGCTTGCACAAGCACTACACTAAGAGAGCCAGGAATTGTGGGAAATGTCGTGTTTTTTTCACTGGAATTGTCTATTCTTAGACTATGGACAGAGGTCATACATTAACCTGTGCAGGGCTATGCCACATGCCTTATGCCAGGATGCAAAGATTTATTTCACTATAGGCTGTCCTATGACACCATGAAACTACATGATCATTGTATATCATATGCAGATAAACCCAAGGTGCAGGTAGGAAGGTTTATAATGCCTTTAACAAACAATAAAGGAGCTTTAAAACAAGCCATACCTGATATTTCTAGTTAAGTGTATTTTTAAAGTAAATCATCCTCGTAGATCCTAAAAGATCACAACAAAGGCTCTAAAGTCAGATAAGTCAATTTTTTTTAACAGCTTTGAAACGACTGCTGTGTTTACATTGGATGTTACTCTCCATAGAAAGCAATACAAATTTTAAGCTGTATAAACTTTGCCTTTATACAGTCTTCTAAAATTATGTAAAGTTATTAAAATCTTTACACGTGTAGGGACACTATAACTATATACTGGCTGAAATTTTATGATGATGCGGTTAGATATTTTAGCATATATTTAAAGAATTATCATTAGATTCTCTGACAGTCAGTAATAGCTTTGTGTGTGTGTATGGGTTCATTTTATGGTTAGATACCATATTTTCATATAGTTTTTGGTATTGTTCAGTCTTTTTTGAAAACAGATTTGCAATCAGATTAAAACTGTACTAGTGTGAATATGCAGAGACACGTTATCGTTTTTTCCCCTCCAAATTATGGCTACACCACCAAATCATTGCTTTTGGGTATTTCCAGTGAAGGGTAACGTTAATGCTACAGGATACAAAGACATTTTAGACAATTGTGTACTTTTATCCCTCTTGTGCACAAAGCCAGGTTGATGAAGACATGGTTTGTAAGTTTTGTGTAGGGCAATTTGAGTGGCCTGCACAGAGCCCTGACCTCAACCCTACTGAACACCTTTGCCATGAATTGGAATACCGATTGTTAGCCATATCTTCTCATCCATCATCAGTAGCTGACATCACAAATTTTTTTTGCCAATCTCACACAAACACACTTCAAAACCTTGTGAAAAGCCTTTTCAGAAGGTTTGAGGCTATTACAGACACAAAGTGGGACAACTCAATATTGATACCCATTGTTTTGCAATGTAAGTGTCCTACAAGCTTATACAGCTTTGATGGTTTAGGCATTCCAATACATTTGCCCATATAGTGGCTAGTACAAGTTTTAGTCTGAGGCGAAATCACTTGGAAGTTCGGCCCCCTCCTCCTTTCTCTGCCCCCGGGCCATTCAGAAAGCGCAGCATGCTTCACGCATGTGCAGTATTGAACGGCTTCACTGCCGGTTTCCCATACAGGCAATGGCTGCAGCAGCACCCAAGAGCCAATGGAAACATCAACTGGAGTGCCGACATCGCTGGATTCCAGGACAGGTACGTTTCCTAATATTAAAAGTCAGCAGCTACGGTATCTAAACATGTATCTTTTGTAGTAATAATGTATTTGTAATGTGTTGTCATTACTTAATTTCAGATCAGTTACTGAGCTCCAGTTAAATGACATGTACACAAAATGGGAGCAGCAGTCCCAGATTCTTAAAGACAGTGACTTTGGCTTCCAGGAGCCAGCCTTGACTCTGCGTTCTGTCATTCTGGAAACGATGCTGGAGAAGAATGGCCCCAATCAGAATGCCCTGAAGCCTATTTTTACAAGGCACTTGGTGCACTTATCTCAAACTGCCAGAACTGCCTCCAACACACAGGTACAGTATGTGTGCTGAAATCTCCTGGAACATAAAGGTCTCCTGCCCACATTTGCTAATATGATTGCATTGGCCCTGCAGACAGACAGCTAAATATATAGATGACATTTGTATTGGAACTGTTTTCCAAAAGATTTGTAAAATAATACATGTAGCAGTGCACACTTTGTGCCTGCTGGCTTGCTTCTTTATTTTCTGTGGCCAGTAGTGAATTAAAACACACAGTGGATGTCCATTTAGAGCTTTCTAATACCTTTAAGCACACCTCTGTCTTTTTTGTATCACTTTACTGAGAAAGCAGAATCACTAACTAACCTCAAACCCAATTTTGTATGATGGCTCAATATACCAACATATTTAAAGCAGATCTATGGTCACAGCCTATGCTTTCATTTTTAACATCAGCATTGTAATGAAAATACAGACAAAAGATATTCTGACAATCCAATATGAGCTTATTAGAAAAATATATTTTCATGTTGTAAGTGCTGTCTGCTGGCCATCTCTTTCTACAACTTTCTGGATTCCCTGCATGCTCTGCAACTTCTCATCTGCTGTTTACTTTCGTTTCCTAAGGACTACATAGCCCATAGTACCTTGCTGCCTGCAGACTGTTATCCTGTACTGACTCCGCCTCCTGAAACTCTGTCATTTAGAAGGCAGGCTCTGTGAATTCTTTGACACAGCATTCCCTTCTCACAGGGCATAGTGAATATGTGTCACAGAATTTCAGGAACTAAACGTGTGTGGATCTTAACAAAGTAAGTTTATCAGCGTCAAGATTGTTCAGAGTAATAAGAGTAGGCTAGTAATAATTGAAGTATAATGTGGAAATGAATATATGTTTTCGCATTTAGACCATAGATACGCTTCAAAGTACATTTAAACTCTTACTGTATGACATTAAGTTTGTTGAAGCACTGAGTATCATAAACACTGTCTTCACTTTTTTATCATTTTCCATCAGGAGCATATTCAGGGGGGGGGGGGCTGGATTACAAGGGAAGTTAGTGAGTAAGCCTTACTGCAGCTTCTCCCCCCTGGGGAAAGAAGGGGTTGGAGGCTACAACAGCAACCCTTCGCGGGGTGCGGCGGCTTTCCATATTTTTTTGGTCTCCTGAAGATCCCCCTTCTGTTCTCCTCCCTCCCTCTCATCGGATCTACCGAAAGACAGATCTGAACCACACATGTTGGAATTGGGAAACTTTAAAGTAATGAAGGGGCGTGTTAGAGAATGGAGGGGGCATGGCTTAGCGTGGCACTGTCTATGGGACGCGGCGTCCACGCGGATTGCACAGCGTGGGGCTGACAGAGTTCAGAAAAACAGACCCCTGTCAGTCAGAAGCTGAAAGCTGGTGCAGGCAAGGCTCTACAGACACAGGACCGGTGGGGGCACGTAAGAGTGATGATACAGGCATTCCCAAAGGGAACACATTTCACTCAGCATCAGGCTGAACTTTTATTAGCGGCATTTTATTTGCTAGACTATAGCTCAGCAAGTGGTGCATTTATTTAGTGCCTCTGCTTTTGTGCTTCGGACTATGCCTCCCAAAAAGGCCGGTGCAAACACCTTAAAGAAGGTACCTAAAGCATCACCCCCAGACGCTGAAGATTCTAGTCATGCCTCCACATTGTCATTTTCTCCTGAAGTATCAGAAGTGGCTAGCCAGGGTGAGCCATCGGGACCAGGGAGTGTTGCAGCTGCTTCTAACATCTCAGCCCCTGTATAAGTGACTGAAGATGCCTTTTCCTCCGCCCTGCTGGGGCTAGAGGAGAGACTATCAGCTTTAATTGCATCTTCCCTCCAAAGGGATAGGAAGCGTGGTAGATCCCCCTCCCCCACCTCAGACCCTTTATCAAGGGAACAGTGGGTGGAGGATGATGTATTACTCTCAAGGGATCAGGAAGAAAGACAATCCAATGAGTCAACAGTGGAAGAACCCTTTTCAGCCTCGCAATCTGAGAAATTGCTGGTACTGTCTCTTACAGAAATGGTCCATTATGCTTTCAAGCTGCCCTTAGCTGAGTCAGCCGAAAGTTCAGTTTCTTCATTGGGTTCCTTAAAACCTCTGCAGACTTTGCATGCGTTTTCCGTCCATGCATTACTAGAACAACTCATTTATGCTGAATGGGATCATCCAGTTAAGCATTTTCTCCCTCCAAAAAGTTTTTCAGTTCTTTATCCCATGGAGAAGAAATTCACCAAAAGATGGAATGTACCAGCAGTTGACGCTGCTATATCCTGTGCATTGAATATTGCTTGCTGAAAGTCTTCTGAAACCTACGAACAGCTTGTTTAAAGCAAACTCTGCTTTGCCTTTTCAGGGCTAAACTCATTGCTTTTCAGGAAAGAGTTTACAAGCTGAAGCCTCTGGGAGGTGAGCCTTAAGCCTAGTACACACGGGCTGAATGTCAGGTGGCATTGGCCGGTTCAATAAAAACCAGCCAACATTTGGCTCGTGTGTATGGCAGCCAGTCATTTGGCCGGCTTCTGTTGGACGAGCATGCTGGAAAACCATCAGCCAACTGGCTGCCGATCAGTGCTGTCAGCAATGGCTGTCCCCCTGTCAGAACACAATAGAACAGCAGGGGAGATGGCTGTACTAATGTTGGATTGTTAGTACAGCGGTTCCGATCAGAGCTGTCAGTTTTTTGTGTTTTTTTTTCATTCAACCTGCTAGGTTGAACAAAAAAAACTAGTGGTGTGTACTAGGCTTTAAGGCAGCCATAGGTGGTTGCAGGAAAGAAAACCACTCGATGCCCTCATCACAGTCAGTGTTGATGGGGAATGCCGGAGCTGTTGTGCTCTCCCGCGCAGGGAGCTGTCCTTGCCAGGAGAATACAGTGATTATTGCTAGTGACTATAGCAGCTGGCAATAATTGCATGCAGAAAGCCGACATGTTGTTTGTGCTCAAGTCGATCCATCAGGCTGCCCATACATAGTTCGAATCTCAGTCGTTTCCTGTTGAACTGGCTGAGATTCGAACCATCCGTGGACTGCTTTGTGGTAAACCTTTGCCTTAATTTTGATTGTGATTTTATTTTTAACCAAGCATTGACATTTATTTGATCTGATTAAATTTCAGTATATTAAAGCATCACCAGCTCGCCTTGTGTTGAATTTTAACTTATTTTTCACTGGATATTTCAGAGCTTAAAATCCAAACCCATTAAACCTACACATAAAACAATAATTGACTTACCTTCTTTACTTTAGTCAAGCATGCTTTCTCCTGTTTTTCCTGCCAAGATCTGAGGCTTATAATGTGTGCTGATTAATATTTCCCAGCTCCCAGAAAAGGCAATATTCAAGGTTAAGCAACACAACTCTGCACATTTCATAGTGTCTGAATGGCAACTAGAAGAGGCACAAGTGTTTTGGGCTAAAAAGGAGCACAGTCTTGCCTTAGGGATTCTCAGTCAAATGGTGGACAAGCTGGAATCAAACAGTTTAGAGGTATGTTGTTCCCTGTCATCAGCCCTGTTATCCCAATAGAAGTGGTATTTTGAAAGGGGGTTCATAAAGCTGACTTATGCTTTTATTTCAAGGTTGAGAATGACCCAAATCTTCAGCTGATTTATGTAGAGTGCATGAGGTTAAGTGGAAACTGGCTCTCAGAAACATGTCTGGCAAGTCCTACAGTCATTATGCAGAACTACCTGGAAAAGGTAAAAAGTAGCTAGATTTCATGTGAAAATGAGTATAACAGTCATTGGTAACCTGGATTCTGGTCTTGATTGTACACTATACAGTATATTCCAGGGTGAATAATTGCCTTTCATGCTAATCATTATATAATGCTTGGCCAATGTCTTTCTTTCATTGGCTTATATCTTGTTGGCCTTTCTTGACCATGATCACAGTATAAAGACATCAAAGTTGAGCTGGGATGTAATAAGATTTCCCCTAATAACTGAAAGGACATAGATAATGAAATATACTAAGGAATGGGTTCGATAGTGTTAGAGTCCTATTTTTTACCTGTTTTTCTATCTATGGATGGTTCTATTTTTTTCCTTGTGAAGTTTCTTTCTTTAGGTCCCAGCAATCAGGCTACTTTGAAAGCTTATTAAATCTGAACAGTTCTATATGGTAGATGACTTAACATGATATTATAACAAGAACGCACATCTTTACATAGTCACATCATGGCCAGTCATAATTACAATAAGGCATTCAGCTAATGCTTTGAACAGCAAATAAAAGGCAACGGCACCAGACTTTATATACAGTGCTGTGAGAAAGTATTCCTGGTTTTTTAATTGTTATTGCATATTTTTCACACTTAAAGCAGAGTTTCTCCCAAAAGTGGAACTTCTGCTTATCTGATTCCTTCCGCCCCCCTCTGGTGCCACAATTGGCACCTTTCGGGGGGGAGCAGGTACCTGTTTTTGACAGGTACCCTGTTCCCACTTCCGTCGGATCTCGCCATGTTGAGGTACGTCGGAAGTCCAGCCTCCTCCTCCTCCCTTCTCCCCCTGCTGCCGTGCCAGTAAGAGTGTAGCGTGCTTCGCGCATGCGCAATGGGGACAGGATAATTCGGTTGGTTGTAGGCTGGTCATAAGTTG
This sequence comes from Aquarana catesbeiana, assembly GCF_042186555.1. Lineage (NCBI taxonomy): Eukaryota > Metazoa > Chordata > Amphibia > Anura > Ranidae > Aquarana > Aquarana catesbeiana. The sequence goes on along the minus strand of NC_133325.1, from coordinate 136,343,110 downwards.
AGCTGGGAATTTCTTTGGTTTTGTTTTGCATGCGTTGCCCTTACATGTGCTGTAAGGGCAGTGGCCATTTGTTTGTTAGGCTGAAAACATATATACCTAGAGTTCTGTTGCTAAACACCTACAAGTATCCAGAGGTAGACTTATAACACAAGAAAATTAAAGCAATCATCTAATGCACAGTGCTGTGAAAAAGTATTTGCCAACCGCCAAAATGGCTGAAATAAAACAATTATGCAAAGAAGAGTGGGCCAAAATTCCTTCACAGAGATGTTAAAGACTCATTGCCAAGTATCGCATATGCTTGATTGCAGTTGTTGCCGACAAGGGTAACACAACCAGTTATTAGGAGCATTATTCCATATGCTCCTTGCTGAAAGGCCAGGTATAGGTGAGGGCAGTGGCCATTTGTTTGTAGTGTTGATATATTGAAGAGGGAACGCACTGGGCACCTTTGCTGCCATGGTGCTATGTGCTGCATGTCCAGTGCACCCCTGTGCCTTTAAGGAGGGGTGAGCTCCATCCAGGCTCACCTGCCTTCTGCCTATCCTTTATAGTGCATGTGCTTTACTGTGGAGGGTCTCAAAATTTTGAGTTGAGACTACAGAAAATACTGGGATTGACAAGGCTCCGTAGCTTACGCATGTATTTTCAAATTTGTGCAAACGAAACCCCTGTTTTTAATGTATACTGTTAGACAGGATAATTTGGTTGATTGCAGGCTTGTTGGTAAGTTGAGCTGGGAATTTCTTTGGTTTTGTTTTGCATGTTTTCAGCCTAAGCCTAGTACAATGAGCCGAGTGCCGGGTGACATTGGTCGGTTTAATAAAAATCGACTGGCTTTCGGCCCGTGTGTATGGCAGCTGGTTCGACAGAAGCCAACCGCTCCAAGCATGCTGAATAACCATTAGCTGACCGGCTCCTGATAAGCACTCTCAGCTGAGTGGGGGAGATCGCTGTACTAACATCAGATTGTTAGTACAGCTGCTCCGCCCTGAGCTGTCAGGTTTTTTTTTTTTTTTTTTTTGTTCAATGTCCTGAGTTGAATGAAAAAAAAGCTGATAGTGTGTACCAGGCTTAAGTCACGAGTTTCTGTAGCTCAGGAAATGGACTTCTCCAAATTCTCTATATGCTTAACCCTTTCATGACTAAGCCTATTTTTGAAATTTGGTGTTTACAAGTTAAAATCCGTATTTTTTGCTAGAAAATTACTTAGAACCCCCAAACATTATATATATTTTTTTAGAAGAGAGTCTAAAGAATAAAATGGCGATTGTTGCAATATTTTTTATCACACGGTATTTGTGCAGCGGTGTTTTAAACGCAAATTTTTGGAAAAGTGACACTTTCATGAATTTTAAAAAATCCAAACAGTAAAGTTACCCCAATTTTTTTGTATAATGTGAAAGATGATGTTACGCCGAGTAAATAGATACCAAACATGTCACCCTTTATAATTGCACGCACTCGTGGAATGGCGACGAACTACGGTACCTATGAATTTCCATAGGCGACGCTTTAAAAATTTTTTACGGTTACCAGGTTTGAGCTACAGCGGAGGTCTAGGGCTAGAATTATTGCTCTCGCTTTGACGATCGCGGCGATACCTCACATGTGTGGTTTGAACACCGTTTACATATGCGGTCGCGACTTCCGTATGCGTTTTCTTCGCTGCGCGAGCTCGCGGGGACGGGGTCGCTTTAAAAATTTTTTTTTTTTTTATTTATTTATTTTATTTATTTTTGTACTTTTATAAATTGTGTTTAAACATTTTTTTTTTTTTTTTACTTTTATTGCTGTCACAAGCAATGTAAACATCCCTTGTGACAGTAATATGTGGTGACAGGTACTCTTTATGGAGGGATGGGGGGTCTAAAAGACCCCCCATCCCTCCTTTACACTTCAAAGTATTCAGATCGCCGAAAACGGCGATTCTGAATACTGTGTACTTTTTTAAATTCGGCGCCATTGGCAGCCGAGTAAACGGGAAGTGACGTCATGACGTCGCTTCCGCGTTTACAATTAGAAGGCTGGAACGAAGCCGCTCACAGCTTCGTTCCAGCCCGCCCCCAGCCGCCGGAGATTCCCGAATGGACACCGGGCCTCCCGATCGCACGGGAGGCCCGGTAACAGCGGCGGGAGGCGGCGGGAGGGGGGGGATGTCCCCTCCCGCTCCTCCGGTATAACAGCCGAGCGGCTTTTAGCCGCATCGGTTGTTATATTCGGGTAGCCGATCGCCCGCTGAAAACAACGGTACCGGGATGATGCCTGCAGCTGCGGGCATCATCCCGGTATAACCCCGGAAAGCCGAGGACGCATATGTGCGTTCGGTCGGCGGGAAGGGGTTAAGGCAGGGGATGCAAGTCTAGCAGGGGCTAATCTGTATCAGACATTGCTAAGGCTACTTTCACATTGGGGCGTTGGGGGCGTCAGCTATTTTTAGCGACGCTTTACCGTCTTTTTTGCAGCGCTTTTCAGCCGCTTGCGGGCACTTTTAACCCTTTTTCGGCCGTTATCGGGGGTTAAAAGCACCCTGGCGGCACTTCAATGGGCAGGGGCACTTTAGGAGCCGTGTATACACCGCTCCTACAACGCCTCAAAGATGCTGCTTGCAGGACTTTTTGTTAGCTCCTGCCAGCACACCACTCCAGTGTGAAAGCCCTTGGGCTATCACACTGGAGTGAGAGGAGAGGCTCTTTACAGGCACTTTGCAGGCCCTATTTTTAGCGCTATAGCACCTGTAAAGCGACTCAGTGTGAAAGCAGCTTAAGAACTGCACTTCAGTTCAGGAAGTCGATGCTGAACCTGGAGTGTGCATGAACCAAGATAGCTCTATCCTTTTGAAGAGAAAAACAGAGGAAGATATTTTATAGGTGCTATGATCTTTGTGAGAAATTATAAATATCAGGAAGTGTTACACTTACATATTACTTAGCATGCTTGCACATAAAAATATATACAATGAATATAAAAAGTCTACACACCCCTGTTAAAATGTCAGATTTCTGTGATGTAAAAAAATGAGATAAAGACAAATAATTTCAGAACTTTTTCCACCTTTAATGTGACCTATAAACTGTACAACTCAATTAAAAAACAAACTGAAATCTTTTAGGGGGGAGGGGGGGAGTAAAAATAAAAAATTGTGGTTGTGCACACAGTCTTACAAATGGGGATGTAGCTGTGTTCAGAATTAAGCAATCACATTCAAACTCATGTTAAGTAGGAGTCAGTACACACCTGACATCATTTAAAGTGCCTCTAATTAACCCCAAATAAAGTTCAGCTGTTCTAGTAGATCTTTCCTGACATTTTCTTAGTTGCATCCTACAGCAAAATTCATGGTCCGCATAGAGCTTCCAAAGCATCAGATGGATCATCAGAGATATCAGTCAGGAGAAGGGTACAAAAGAATTTCCAAGGCGTTAAATATACCATGGAACACAGTGAAGACAGTTATCATTAAGTGGAGAATATATGGCACAACAGTGACATTACCAAGAACTGGATATCCCTCCAAAATTGATGAAAAGACAAGAAGAAAACTGGTCAGGGAGGCTGCCAAGAGGCCTACAGCAACATTAAAGGAGCTGCAGGAATACCTGGCAAGTACTGGCTGTGTGGTACATATGACAACAATCTCCTGTATTCTTCATATGTCTGGGCTATGGGGTAGAGTGACAAGTCTTTTCTTATGAAGAAAAACATCCAAGCCTGGCTAAATTTTGCAAAAACACATCTGAAGTCTCCCAAAAGCATGTGGGAAAATGTTTTATGGTCTGATGAAACCAAGGTTAAACTTTTTGGCCAAGAGATGTTTACGCAAAAACAACACTGGACATCACCAAAAGAACACCATACCCACAGTGAAGCATGGTGGTGGCAACATCATGCTTTGGTGCCGTTTTTTGCACCAGGAACAGGGGCTTTAGTCAAGGTAGAGGGAATTATGAACAGTTCTAAATACCAGTCAATATTGGCACAAAACCTTCAGGCTTCTTGTAGAAAGCTGAACATGAAGAGAAACTTCATCTTTCTGAATGACAACAACCCAAATCATACATCCAAATCATCAAAGGAATGGCTTCACCAGAAGATGAGTAAAGTTTTGGAATGGCCCAGCCAGAGCCCAGACCTGAATCCGATTGAAAATATGTGGGGTGAGCTGAAGAGATCTGTGCACAGGAGATGCCCTTGCATTCTGACAGATTTGGAGTGTTTTCGCAAAGAAGAGTGGGCAAATATTGCAAAGTCAGGATGTACCATGCTTATTGACTCATACCCAAAGAGACTGAGTGCTGTAATAAAATCAAAAGGTGCTTCAACAAAGTATTAGCTTAAGGGTGTGCACACTTATGCAACCATTTTATTTTATTTCTACTTCCCTCCACCTAAAAGATTTCAGGTTGTTGTTCAACTGAGTATTGTACAATTTATAGGTCACATTAAAGGTGGAAAAAGTTCTGAAATAATTTATCTTTGTCTCATTTTTTTACATCACAGAAACCAGACATTTTAACAGGGGTGTAGACTTTTTAAATCCACTGTATCCGATGCTAGGTATTTCATTAAACTCTAATTATGGATTGGTGTCAAAAGTTCAAGATTTAAGGCTAGGCTTAGATCAGGAATGCAGTTAATTGAAATTCATAATTTCACCAGGCATGCATGGCTTGGTCCAAAAAAGCTTGCGCAAATATTTTATTTCTAAAATTAGATCACATTAGTTAAAACGCAGATCTAGTTTGTTTTTCCATTTTACAGGCTGTGGAAGTTGCAGAGGACTTCAGCAGTGGTAGCAGTGATGAGCTGCAGGAGGTACGGATGAAGGCATTCCTCTCACTAGCTCGTTTTTCAGATGCCCAATATCAAAGAATTGATAATTATATGAAGTCATCAGAGTTCGAAAACAAGCAGGCATTACTCGCAAAGGCCAAACAAGAGGTAGAACTAATGCGACAGCACAAGGTTCAGACTAACAGGTGAGTGTTTACTACTGTCTGACTTATATGGCTCTTTATTAAAAAAAAAAAAAAAAAAGTTTTTATTTTTGACAGGTGTTTCACATTATGAAAGCAGATGTGATTTTCACATTTTACATGCTTTTTATTCCAAGTGTTAATACTCGTGTTTTATACATATATACTTGCAGAAGCTCTTTCTGTAAATCAGGGAGTGTGGTCAGTATTGCTAGCCATACAGGGCAGGACAAATGTCAGCACCACCAAGCTGGACAAAAGTCAGTATAAAAATTGGCTGAGCTTGGTGGAATATTATCAGCTGGACAGTGACTGCATCCTTATTCAGATAGTTGCAGGTGCTGTGGCTACCTGAATACTATAGCCGGCAGTGCAGATACAGTGGGGACAGAAAGTATTCAGACCCCCTTAAATTATTCACTCTGTGTTATATTGCAGCCATTTGCTAAAATCATTTAAGTTCATTTTTTTCCTCATTAATGTACACATAGCACCCCATTTTAACAGAAAAAAACAGAATTGTTGACATTTTTGCAGATTTATTAAAAAAGAAAAACTGAAATATCACATGGTCCTATGTATTCAGACCCTTTGCTGTGCCACTCATATATTTAACTTAGGTGCTGTCCATTTCTTCTGATCATCCTTGAGATGGCTCTACACCTTCATTTGAGTCCAGCTGTGTTTGATTATACTGATTGGACTTGATTAGGAAAGTCACACACCTGTCTATATAAGACCTTACAGCTCACAATGCATGTCAGAGCCAATGAGAATCATGAGGTCAAAGGAACTGCCTGAAGAGCTCAGAGACAGAATTGTGGCAAGGCACAGATCTGACCAAGGTTACAAAAAAATTCTGCTGCACTTAAGGTTCCTAAGAGCACAGTGGCCTCCATAATCCTTAAATGGAAGACGTTTGGGACGACCAGAACCCTTCCTAGAGCTGGCCGCCCGGCTATCGGGGGGAGAAGAGCCTTGGTGAGAGAGGTAAAGAAGAACCCAAAGATCACTGTGGCTGAGCTCCAGAGATGCAGTCGGGAGATGGGAGAAAGTTGTAGAAAGTCAACCATCACTGCAGCCCTTCACCAGTCGGGGTTTTATGGCAGAGTGGCCTGACGGAAGCCTCTCCTCAGTGCAAGACACATGAAAGCCCGCATGGAGGTTGCTAAAAAAAAACACCTGAGGGACTTCAAGATGGTGAGAAATAAGATTCTCTGGTCTGATGAGACCAAGATAGAACTTTTTGGCCTTAATTCTAAGCGGTATGTGTGGAGAAAACCAGGCACTGCTCATCACCTGTCCAATACAGTTCCAACAGTGAAGCGTGGTGGTGGCAGCATCATGCTGTGGGGGTGTTTTTGAGCTGCAGGGACAGGACGACTAGTTGCAATCGAGGGAAAGATGAATGCGGCCAAGTACAGGGATATTCTGGACTAAAACCTTCTCCAGAGTGCTCAGAACCTCAGACTGGGCCGAAGGTTTACCTTCCAACAAGACAATGACCCTAAGCACACAGCTAAAATAACGAAGGAGTGGCTTCACAACAACTCTGTGACTGTTCTTGAATGGCCCAGCCAGAGCCCTGACTTAAACCCAATTGAGCATTTCTGGAGAGACCTAAAAATGGCTGTCCACCAATATTTACCATCCAACCTGACAACTGGAGAGGATCTGCAAGGAGGAATGGCAGAGGATCCCCAAATCCAGGTGTGAAAAACTTGTTGCATCTGTCCCAAAAAGACTCATGGCTGTATTAAATCAAGAGGGTGCTTCTACTAAATACTGAGCAAAGGGTCTGAATACTTAGGACCATGTAATATTTCAGTTTTTCTTTTGTAATAAATCTGCAAAAATGTCAACAATTCTGTGTTTTTCTGTCAATATGGGGTGCTGTGTGTACATTAATGAGGAAAAAATGAACTTAAATGATTTTAGCAAATGGCTGCAATATAACGAAGAGTGAAAAATTTAAGGGGGTCTGAATACGTTCCGTCTCCACTGTACCTGTAGCCATGCTGTTTAGCATGGGTAGAAGAAACATTTGCTTTTCTCTTATTTTGCCAATTGAGTATCTAGCAGTGTATGGCTAGCCTATCGCTGCTGATCAGTTGCTGAGATTACATGAGAAGTTATTAGACAATTAGTCCACAGACCCTTGAGCTTATGGACCCTTTCATGAAATTTCTTATTGTTCATCAACCCCCAAACATTTATTATATGAAAATAATTTTAATAAATACTACTAGTGCTAACAATAATAGTAAAATATTAATACAATTCTTGTAGTTCCTGTTGACACTTCCTCTTGGTATCAACAGCTGCTATTATGGTTATTACAATAGTAAAATATTAGTAAATGTGCAGCAATCAATTTTTTTTGCTCACTCTTATTGTTATGGGTGTTTGAGGTACATAAGTATGCTTAGTATGGGAAGTAAAAGCTTACATATATCCTTCCTGATAAGGGAAGGGTGGAAGGTCACAGATGCACAACAGAAAGAACACTGGTAAAACAGGCCAGTAACAACACACAGCTTATAGTAACCACTGAAACCTCCATTGCTGACAGCTAGCCAACCATGGGTAACATTATCCCACCTTCAGGACAAAGGACTTGACCCCAGTTGACCTTTTGTCATTTATCACTTCTGTCATTTATGACTTACCCTGTCTTACTTTGCATTGTCTCTCTGTGTGGAGGCAGCCATCATGTTAGAGGCAGAGTTCTCAATGCTAAAGCCTCTAGCAATTGAAGCACAGCAGTTACATCTCCAAATGTCCTGAAACTAGAAGTCAGAGGAACAGTACCTTAGATCTTGCGCTAGAGATATTCGGGCCATGTGCCTGTTGGCACAGTAATTTCTAGGTACCCTCACATACAAGAAAGAGCACTAATATTTTCAGTGAAAATTCCAGACAAAAAGTACATCTTTCAAGGTTCTAGTTAAGTACAAGGAATATATCTAGAGGCTCCCAAAACATAGCAAAAGGTTCACCTCTGCATTCAGGTCCACCCATCCACTAAGGGACACAGTGAATGAAAAAAACAAACAAATACAGTACCTGACCGCGAGATTGTGTTTCCAGCGTTATCCCATCTCGGTTCTCGGCAACAGGGTACTGTGCATGTCGTACTGGCTCGCTCATCGGGAAAGGAAAACTTTTTTTTCCTTTTGCGATGAGCGACAGGCAGTGCTGACAGCTGTCTGGTATAAATCATTAGGGGGAACCCTGCGCCAAATTTTAAATAAAAAACCGGCGTGGGTTCCCCCCAAGGGGCATACCAGGCCCTTAGGTCTGGTATGGATTTTAAGGGGAACCCCCTACGCCGAAAAATCGGCGTGGGGGTCCCCCCAAAATCCATACCAGACCCATACCCGAGCATGCAGCCCGGCCGGTCAGGAAAGGGGGTGAGGACGAGCGAGTGCCCCCCCCCCCCTGAACCATACCAGGCCTCATGCCCTCAACATGGGGGGGTGAGTGCTTTGGGGGAGGGGGGGCGCCCTGTGGGCCCCCCCCACCCCAGAGCACCTTGTCCCCATGTTGATGAGGACAAGGGCCTCTTCCTGACATCCCTGGCTATTGGTTGTCGGGGTCTGCGGGCGGAGGGCTTATCGGGATCCCCCTTTAATAAGGGGGCCCACAGATCCCGGCCCCCCACCCTATGTGAATGAGTATGGGGTACATGGTACCCCTACCCATTCACCTAGGGAAAAAAAATGTCAATAAAAAAGGACACTACACAGGTTTTAGTAATTTATTAGGCAGCTCCGGGGGTCTTCTTCCGACTTCGAGGGTCTTCTTCCGACTTCGGGGGTCTTCCGACTTCTCCGGCCTCTTCTCCCGGTGTCCGCTTCTTCTCTGGCCTCTTCTCCCGGTGTCCGGATCTTCTGCCGGGCTCCTCCGCTATCTTCTGCTCTCTTGCTAGCGGTGGCCCAGTCTTCGCTGTCTTCTTCCGATGTTGACACAACGCTGTCTCCCGCTGTTCTGCTGTGTGAGCAGTGCGCAATCACTTATATAGGCATTGGCGTGGTCACCGGGTGCTGTCACCCGGTGACCCCGCCCCGTATGATGTCACAGTCCCGGGTCATGATGGGACTGTGACATCATAAGGGGCGGGGTCACCGGGTGACAGCACCCGGTGACCACGCCCCATGCCTGTATAAGTGATCGCGCACCGCTCACACAGCATAACAGCGGGAGACAGCGTCGTGTCAACATCGGAAGAAGTGAAGACGGCGAAGACCGGGCCACCGCTAGCAAAAGAGCGGCAAAAGAGCAGAAGATAGCGGAGGAGCCCGGCAGAAGATCCGGACACCGGGAGAAGAGGCCAGAGAAGACGCGGACACCGGGAGAAGAGGCCGGAGAGAGCGGAGAAGTCGGAAGAAGACCCCCGGAGCTGCCTAATAAATTACTTTTAAAACCTGTGTAGTGTGTTTTTTTTTATTGACACTTTTTCCCTAGGTGAATGGGTAGGGGTACCATGTACCTCATACTCATTCACATAGGGTGGGAGCCCGGGATCTGGGGGCCCCCTTATTAAAGGGGCTCCCGGATTCCGATAAGCCCCCCGCCCGCAGACCCCGACAACCAATGGCCAGGGTTGTCGGGAAGAGGCCCTTGTCCTCATCAACATGGGGACAAGGTGCTTTGGGGTGGGGGTGCGGCAGGGCGCCCCCTCCCCCAAAGCACCCACCCCCATGTTGAGGGCATGCGGCCTGGTACGGCTCAGGAAGGGGGGGGCACTCGCCTGTCCCCACCCCCTTCCTGACCGACCGGCTGCGTGCTCGGATAAGGGTCTGGTATGGATCTTGGGGGGGGGGGGGGGCACGCCGTTTTTTCGGCGTAGGGGTTCCTCTTAAAATCCATACCAGACCGAAGGGCCTGGTATGCTCCTGGGGGGGGAACCCACGCCATTTTTTTATTAAAATTTGGAGTGGAGTTCCCCCTCAAGATTCATACCAAACAGTGCGAGTCGGCACCCTGTCGGGTTGCCATGGAGATGGCAAACTGCAGCCAAATGCGACCGCAGCTAATCGCGCTGTGCAAATGCAGCTGATCGCAGTGCCTGGAGTCTTGAACTCCACAGGAAAAAAAACATGCTTTTAACTGCGGCAGAATAGCCGTCCGTGTGAAAGGCGCCTTAATGAATACCAAGCTTATCTATTAACGCTCAATTTGCTTAACAATGTACAAAGTGGTCATTTTACTGCTTGTGTTGAAAACAACTGAATAATCCAGTGAAAATGTGATTTGCCTGGCCAGGTATACTGTGAAGGTTCAACGAGAGCTGGAGTTGGATGAATGTGAAATTGCTGCTTTGAAAGAAGACCGAATGCGTTTTCTGCGTACAGCTATAAAGAACTATATTAGCTGTCTGGTGTCCGGAGAGGAACACAACATGTGGATCTTCCGCCTCTGCTCTCTCTGGTTGGAGAATTCCCGGGTGCCTGAAGTTAACAACATCATGAAGGTTTTTTTTTCATCTAACATTCATAAAGTTAAAAATGTGCAGATATTGCTCGTGTACATTCTTTCTTCTGCCATGTCTCCACCAGGTTACATTTTTTAATATATTTTGGTGAGTTCCAAAATAAATTTAGGTTTGGATCTCAACCCCTTCCCATCCTCAGTCTGTAAATGAACTTTTGGCTGTATGCACAGGGCGGGAACGATAAAAAAAACTTTAATTTTTCACAAAACTCTTCCCATATGACTATATGTGTACTTACATATTTTGCAGGTTATTACATCCAAACGGCCTGAGACCGCTACCGGACGCTGCCATCTAGTATATAATAGAGCTGCCACTCCAGTGACATTCTGTAGTGTTCCCCATTGCTTCTCCCCTAGCAGCTGCATAACAGAAGTTAGCCATGGAGGGGAGAGGCAGAGTAGCTGGTCTAGCACAGGGAGTAAATAGACATTACGGGAAGGGGAGAGGGCTATATCATGCAAGGAGGGTGAGGGCTGTATTAGAACATTGAATCCCCCTGCATTAGTCAAACCTCACTTTTACTAACACCTCCTTGTCTCTACTAATGATCAGCGACCAAACGGTATGGGTCCAAATTATGTTTCACCTTGTCAGCTCTGCTTTGTTACTGAACAGCTCTGTGTCTGCTTTAAGGGGAAAAGAAAACCTTTTAAAAGGAGAAAGTTCAGTGTTTAAAGTGATTGTAAAGGCTTGTTTTTTTTCTCTGAAAATAACAAACATATTATACTTACCTGCTATGTGCAGTGGATTTGCACAGAGCAGCCCAGATCTTTCTCTTCTCGGGTCTCTCTTCGGCTCTCCTGGCCCCTCCCCCTGTTAAGTGCCCCCACGGCAAGCAGCTTGCTATGGGGGCACCTGAGCTCAGCCACAGCTCCCTGTGTCCATTCAGACACTGAAGCCCCAGTTCGGACCCCCCCCCCTCCTGATTGGCTGACTTTGATTGACAGCAGCAGGAGCCAATAGCGCCGCTGTGTCTCAGCCAATCAGGAGGGAGAGTCCCAGGCGGTGAGACACTCATGAGCATCGTTGGAGAGAGATGGGGCTCAGGTAAGTATTAGGGGGTGCTGGGACGGCTGCTGCACACAGAAGGCTTTTTATCCTAATGCATATAACGCATTAAGATAATAAACCTTCTGACTTTACAACCACGTTAATAAAGAAAAATAAATTATAGTTTTTTAAACTATACATTTTTGTATTACTTTTTTGTGCATTGTTTAACCCTCTGCTCACTCTTTTAACCATGCCCTACCTAATTCTAGCATTAAAAAAAACATCTTACACCTCACAATATAGTTCACTGTGTGCCATATATGTAAATAAGTAAATGATTGCATTTCTGCCTTCTTATTGATCATCTGTTTTACCCATCTTACAAATGTAATTTACTGCTACACAGATGTTTAGCTTATTATTTATGATCCTTTTCCACGTAGGAGGAGTCGAAAAAGATTCCTTCCCACAAGTTCCTCCCTCTAATGTACCAACTGGCTGCTCGCATGGGGACCAAGAACATGGGAAGACAGGAGTTTCATGAAGTGCTCAACAATGTAAATATCCAGGCTAAATCAGTGATGCATCTATGATAAGCCATTGCCTCAAATGATAATCTTGTATTTCCACCTTTCGATTTTTACAAAGGGAGAAAAAAAGTGTTACTTTAACACTCATTTAGTGTTCTTATGCTATGATTGTAGATTAAATAATATTTAACAGCTTGTATGAAACAGGTTAAATCTGCGATGTCTGTTAAACATATTTCATTATCTGGTTGGTAGTTTAAGTGGAACTTCAGTAGTTTTTTTAATTTTTCCATCTATTAAATCTTCTGCCCTTGTTGTTTTAACTTTGGATAGTAAAACATTTTTTCTCTTTCGTTCATCGATGGACACAGCGCCTCCTTAATCTTGACCATTGGGTTATATCTCCTCTGCAGGAGTAGGACTAGGCAGAACAAAAAACCTTGGCTACGCCCATGGGCTGTCCTCAGTCAGTATATAACCCCCTCCCTGCTCTAGGTATTCAGTTTATTTCTGTCTAGTCAGGAGTAAGGACTATTAAGGGTCAGGTTCCTCCTTTTCCTGTCACAGCGCATTCTACTCGGGCGCTTGGTACTTCTTGGGCCTTCCGTCATCAAGCGTCAATATCATAAGTTTGCGAGGCAGCTACTTGGTCGTCAGTGCATATTTTTACTAAATTCTATAAAGTAGATATTTTGGCATCTGCGGATGCTTCTTTTGGCCACAAGGTTTTGCAGGCTGCTGTTTAAGAGGGGGGGTTCCCTCATAAGGGGTGTTTTTTCTTTAAACATTTTTTGTTTCAGATGGGGCTCCTGTGACCCGGTTAAGGCTCCTGTGTCCTGGTTAGGGCTCTTGTGGTTAGCCTTGGGTTATTTTGCCCAGCCCTCATTTTTCTTTGGCACTGCTTTTGGATGTGCCAGTGGTCAAGGTTAAGGAGGTGCTGTGTCCGTCGATGAAAGAAAGAGAAAATGGGATTTTTGTACTCACCGTAAAATCCATTTCTCTGAGTTCATCGCCACAGCACCCACCCCTCTATGGAGTTTTTGATACTTCTATTACTGCTTGCTACTAAACTGAATACCTAGAGCAGGGAGGGGGTTATATACTAACTGAGGATGGCCCATGGGCGTAGCCAGGTGTTTTTTGTTCTGCCTAGTCTTACTCCTGCAGAGGCAATATAACTCAATGATCAAGATTAAGGAGGCGCTGTGTTTGTCGATGAACTCAGAGAAATGGATTTTACGGTGAGTACAAAAATCCCATTTTTTCTGTCACTAAATACCTTATACAGCCCACTTCCTGTTTCTTGTCTGGTAAAAAGCCTAGGCTTATGGCATCATGCACAGCTCTCTCTCTCACGCTCGTGAGAGTTTGCCAGGAAGGGAGGGGGGATGAGTCATAAGAGGGCCAATGAGAGCTGCAGAGCTGTAGGTGTGTGTCTGTGTAGATCCAGGAAGTGAATAGGAAGCAGCTTCAGCTACCCACAGTTAAAATGGATGCAGCCAGATTGAGTGGAGGGAGATTTCTGTAGCATATTTGGCAAATACATTCATTTTTTGTAGGACTAGCATACGTACCTGACTATTTCTTAATAATAGCATCCTGTATTTTTCTGCACAGCAGCACTTTACTGGGATAAGAAGGATTGCACTCTGAGCCAGTCTGAATCTACCACATTGCACAGAGCTGTCTAGTACTGTAACCTCCTGAGAAGAGAGAGCAGAGTGATGAACTCATCTGTGTGCTTCTGCTCATTCATTGTCCAGCCACAGGCTTGTTTAGATTCTAAACTAGGCTACGCAATTATTTTTCCAGCACACACTACCTGCATACCACATAGGAAAACCAGCCACATAGGGGACAAGGCACTTTGGCTAGTATTGAGGTTGGACTGCGGCAGAATTGCCGTCCAATGCAGTCCCACCACACCTGGTATAAATATACCATCAACGCCTTCAGAGAAGAATGAAGGCTGTTGAAGCTGCAACTCCATATTGCTATCCATTGTTTTAAAATGGTGTCTTAAGCATGCTCATATAGGAGTGATGGTCAAGTGTGTGCAAACTTTTGTCCATATAGTGTAGTATAACCTCATTATTTTATGAAAGTTCCCTCTTTGTAAAAAAATAAATACTTTCATGCTCCAATATCTGTAATCTGCAGAGAGTTGTGTTGAGATTTAGGGCCCTTTCACACTGAGGAGTTTTTCAAGGGCTTTTGCGTTAAAAAAAGAGCCTAGAAAGCTCATGAAAAATGCTTCCCTTTAAAATCAATGAATTTGTTCACACTGGGGCGCCACGCTTCCATTGCGGTGAAAAAAATCCTGCTTACAGCATCTTTGGAGCATGTTTGGGGAGTTTAAAAAAAAAAACCACACCTTCTCGTTGAAAGCTTTGTTTTTTCTGGAACTGGAATGCCTTGGAACTGACCGCACTGGTGTGAACTATGCCATTGGAAACCGTATAACCTACTATCTATGCGTTTTTGATGCAGAAAGAAAGCACTGGACTGCATGTGGTGTGAACTGGCCCTAAAGGTGATTAATATTTAAAAGAAAAAAAAGGTGATACCATTAGCACATATATTTAGATTACATAGTGGCCTACAATTGAAGTTTCTCTGGTGCGTTGTAAAAAGCAGTGATGTGCTGTTAGAAATTGGTTTTTATTAGTTTGACATCCCTAATTGAAAGCAGATACCTAATTGGATACTTTAGATTTATGGATTTGGTTACCTGTTGCACTGTATTGAGTTAAGCCCTCAGTTTTCTTTATATTTGTTGATAAATAGGGTGATGGTAACATATGCATTATTTTGTTCCTTACCAGCTGATCAGCAGAACCTCTTTGGATCACCCATACCATACGCTGTTCATTATCTTGGCTCTGGCAAACGCCAACAAAGATGACATGGTAATAAAATCGGACACCAAAAAGAGCCGCCTTACAAAAAATGTCCCAAAGAAGATTTCCCAGACTGATGAGGTAGTATTTTTATTTTCTGATTTATTCTAAGAAGGGTATAGGTTAAACATTATCAGTCTGTACTAAGGCTGCAGCTAACAGTTATTTCCAAAATTGATTAGTTAGTCGATTATTTTTTTGATTAATCGCTTATAATTTAGTTAATATGTAAAATTTAAAAAAAAATGTATTCTTGAAAAGCTATATGCCGTGGTAAATATAAAGAACCTGCTGTATGGTTGGCAAACAAAATATCGAATCTACTCTGAGAATAAGACAGAAGATATATAAATTTACTATTAGATGTTGAATCTGGTACATATCATCAGACTCAGTGATCACATTTTTTATTTACAGAATTTTTTTTTTTAAAAAAGACCTAAAATAATCCCTACCGTTTGGCATGACGCAAGGTGTCTGCTCTTCCACTGTTTGCCATTCGGTAGGGTAATTTCCGAACATTTTTCCACAAATTTCCAGAAATTTCTACAGCAAAAAGTTCCCAGTGATAGTCCGATACAGGGGTCGCCTCCCCCCCACCTGTATTATAATGGTCCTGACAATTATATCCTTAAGGCTGTGTTCACACCAGTGAGAAACACGCATCCAATTCGCATAGCAGGAAAATGTGATGAAGATAAGAAAGTTCCTGGATAGCCGCACTCTGAAGAAAAAACATCTTTATTAAAGAATATAAAAAATCCAAAATCCAATCACATGGGAAAAGACGTACAGAGTGAAAAATTACTAACGCGTTTCACATCGTTAGATGCTTACTCATAGCTGAAAAGGGACAAGAATAAAATGTGAATAAATAGGTAGAAGGGTGGAGTGGAAGTACTGATAGAGCAACCAATCAGCGCCTCACATTTTGATGCACACCCATACCATACAATTAAAACACTTAAAATCCCAATAGTAGAAAAACACCTGTAAATCGGGATGGGGAGGCATTGAGTCTAGCTCAAAAAAGATGTGAGGATATATACCAACATATATCTAATAAACAAGTATACCAAATACCAACACATCCCGTCATGGTGTAGACATACAGATGGAATAATAAAAGTAAAAAACACAGATAAAGAAAAAAAAACATACATACACAAATACATGAAAGGTACCTAAACAATATAAAGAAAATATATAAATATATGTAATGTATATGTACCAAGACCCTATATGGATAGAAACACAAACTATGCATATAATAGATATATAACCAAAAAGTATATCAAAACCCGACTATAAAGTCATAAACACAAATTATAGAATTGCTGGGTCATTATGAATGTTTTTCTTCAAGGTGTTGTAGTCTGTTACAAAAGTACACTATTATCCGAATAAGTATCAAACCTTAAATCCCATATTGTATGATATACCGAGATAAATGAAGTTTCATCTCTCGCTAATAGGACAATGTGACCGGCTCTCTATGGAGCCAGTTCACATGTCTCCGGGGAGGCTGCGGACTACACAGAAATGCTGTGCGTCTTTGCCTCCGTTTCAGGGCCGAATTCGGGCAAAGATTCGGCCCGATTCATCCCTGGAATGGAGAACAGGGACAGACATCATTGCTGTGTGATCCACGGCCGGTTTAGGTGTGAACCAAGCCTCATAGTTACATAGTAGGTGAGGTTGAAAAAAGACGCAAGTCCATCAAGTCCAACCTATGTGTGTGATTATGTGTCAGTATTACATTACATATCCCTGTATGTTGCGGTCATTCAGGTGATTATCTAATAGTTTCTTGAAGCTATCAATGCTCCCCGCTGAGACCACCGCCTGTGGAAGGGAATTCCACATCATAAATTTATTTTCACGAAAGGTGATTCTGGGAGTCTTATCCACAAATTCTTTAAGAATTTCATCATCAGTCAAGATGTGCCAATGTTTTTTCATTATTTTTTGAATTTCCTTGTATTGATTGTTGAATGTGGTGATAAGTCTCAGACGATGCGGCTCTGAGACCATTTCACCTTGAAATAAAAGGAGGTCTCTCTGGCTTTCTTTGGTTTGTTTGTAAGCTTCGTGTATATGTAAAAGATGGCCTCTCACCTCAGCGCAGGCACCCTTTCGTTATAGAGGGTCAAATGCACTTTCCCTTACGGGTCAAATAAAGATGGTTCACAGCAGATCCGAATCAGTCAGGTAGCAGAAAAAGGACGAGCATTAGGCAGCATAGGCAACTCCCCCAGCTGGCTGGCAGAGGTCTCGGGTGGTGAGGTGGACCGTCCATCTCACCACCCGAGACCTCTGCCAGCCAGCTGGGGGAGTTGCCTATGCTGCCTAATGCTCGTCCTTTTTCTGCTACCTGACTGATTCGGATCTGCTGTGAACCATCTTTATTTGACCCTCTATAACGAAAGGGTCCCTACGCTGAGGTGAGAGGCCATCTTTTAAATTGGTGGAGGGATCACACATTTCCACTGAGATTCCAGCATGATGTCACATCACTTATGATCGTTTGGATTTATTGTCTTATGAACTTTACATTGTTTTAACTTAGTGCTGCACCATCTGCTTTTTATTGTTTTTAGGGATTTGATTTTTGACCCTGGTGTCTAGCTGCTATTCATCATTTCTTTTACGTATTTGCGCTGATTTGTTTTTTCTTTCATTGTTTGTAAGCTTGTCTTACGGACTTTTTTGCTATAGCCTCTGGCTAAGAATCTTTGTTTGAGTTTAGAGGCCTCTTCTTCAAAAACTGTGGAATTAGAACAATTCTTATGAATATGGGCATACTGCCCCAGAGGAATGCCCTTAATTACATGCTAAGGATGAGCACTGTGCGTATAATAGGGCATAACTTGCTGTAAATTTGCAAAATAGGGCGGTTAGCAATTTGTATTTTCTGCATTTTTCTCGATATGGAGATCCAAAAAGGGGAGGCTTTGTTTATCCCACGTTAAAGCGAAAAACAAATTGAAGGAGATCACATTAAAGAAGAAGTAAACTTGGCTTTTTTTCCTTTTTTTTTTTTTTTTTTTGATATCTTCATAGAACAAAGACTTTTCATGCCTAGCACATTGTAACGTTATTAAAAAACACTTTGCAAGTACCTTTTTGTAGTTTTATAAATGTAATCCTCTTCCTGGAATCGGCTGCGCCATCTTTGGTGTTGATTTCTGTCTCCCCTGTGATGTCATTTCCGCCCTTCCTCCTTTCCCCTGCCAAAATCTTATGCATGCGCGATTGCGTGCTTTTCAAGCCTCTTTTTGATGATTTGTTGATCGCCGCAACTACGCTGGTACACTCCCGCTGTGTGACGTCTCCCACTCACAAGGAGAGCACCAGGAAGCTAGGAAGGCACAGTATCGCAAGCTTTTCTCTCTGTGCCGTTTTTCCTCAGAAAATGACAGACCCCACATGCTGTTACTGAAACGGCCCACACAGCGAGCTGTGAATCTGATGACGAAATGCGCATGCGCCGGTGACATAGTAAAAGATTACAGAACGGATTATAAGAAGACTATACAAGTAAGTCAAGTTTCACAGGCAGAGATGATTAGCGCGGAGATACATCAACGCTTCCTCACTCGAGAAAAGCCTGCGCTCCCACTCCGCAGGAACAGGTTGGCATACGATGGGGTACACTTAGTTCCCTTCGCCACCCCCTGCTCCTGGAGATGGTGGGAGCCATTGAACTTAAACACGTTATGCGTGAGGATAAATTGCAAAAGCTGCAAAATAAAATAATTGTATCTGTATTCGAGGTGTACATCTTCACTGGTCTCATGATTAGATTACGATTATCCTGTCTTTGATTCGATTCTGTGATGCATCACGAATACTGCCCATGGTTTTCATCAATTTAAAAAAATAAAAAACAAAACTAAATGGCACAGCCCCCTTTACATTCCTCAGCCCCCTTTAGAGCGTGCAGCCCCCCCCCCCTTTACATTACACAGCCCCTTTACATTATACAGCCCCCCTTTACTTTACACCCCCCCTGCACACAGGAGACACCTTGCACATTAAACAGTGCCCCGCATTACCAGGAGACCCCCTACACATTAAACAGCCCCCTCCCCCACTGCATTACCAGGAAACCACCTATACATTAGAATGAAAAACAAAATACTAAAAAATGAAATTGTAAAAAATAATAAAAATAAAGTACTACTGACACCGTCCACTGTTCTACTGACACCATCCTTCACATACTACCCACCGTTGTACAGTCCACATTCCTCTCCTGCACATAATACCCACCTCCATACACTCCATACTCCTCTTCTGTACATAATACCCACCGCCGTACACTCCACACTCTACATTTCCTATTTAACATGACTACATTCTGCACTTTGTAAGTCATCTCCGACTCTATTAAACTACACTCCTTTAAGCCACGCCCAAAATATAGCGCAATTTAAGCCACGCCCACAGTTTGCCATTTGTGGGGGGTTGCGCGCAGAGCGCCACCTCCCTGAAATTAGTTTTTGCAGGTTGGAATGTCTGCACTGTTCCTAAAATGCAGGGTGACAGTGACTCATAAGGGTGTTCTACTTAAATGTGGGTTTAGCTTAGCTACAAGAGGCAAGCTAAGACCCTGTGCCAGGAAAATCATCAACAAAAAAGTGAAACCAAGATCAGAGAAGCACACAAAAGAGACATTTTTTGAATAGTAAGGTAATATAGTTAACTTTGAGGTACAATTAAAGATAGAATGACAGTACCTTCTAATAGACCCCCCCTCCCATTCCCCAAGCAAGGTATATATCCACTCTATTGTTCTGTTCTTGAGTCCTTGCTTTTAATGGAGCAAGTCTTCTGGGCATAGGAGAGCATGTGACTGCTCCCACGTTCCAGTGCTTGGGCCTGTGCACCCAACTGTCAGGCATGAACACTTTCACTTTCTGGGATACGGTGGTGTCATCCACATCATGCTTACAAGGGAGCGTGGAAGGGTGAGTTTACACTGCAAATGTTAACAGGAGGTACTGTCAGGTTTACTTTAAATGCATGTTAGCTTTTTCTTTGAGGTAGGAAGTAAAAAAAAAAAAAAAATGTTTATTTTTGTTAGGATCGAATGGAGGCTGCACGAAGTATTGTGAATACAATAAAAAAGCACCGAACACACATGGTGCGTGATGTGGAGAGGCTCTGTGATGCATACATAATTCTGGCCAACGTGGATGCCAGCCAGTGGAAAGCCCAGCGCAGTAAGTACTGCTTTATATTTGTAAGATGGCATTTTAATGGTGATGAGAGCACAAGACCTCAGGGCCTAATGACTCGCAAACAGAATATGATTGCACTATTTAAAAACTGAAATAAATATTATATGTGGTTTTAAATCCTTTTTTTCTTGGGCTCGTCTGGATATTCACATATAGACTTTGGTGTAAAAAGTGCCAGTACAATGGAAGCACAGTACTTGAGGGGTTTAAGAGACAGCTTTTATATTGAAGCTGTTAAATCCTTGTCCTGGAGGTTGATGCCTAAATTCCATGATTCAATTTAGCAGCATCGGCATACATTGGTTAACTCATTTGCAGATTTTAATTGGTATACTGTTAAAGTAAAACGAAATTAAAAAAAGCTTTTTATTTTTTTGTTATAGGCTGATTTTTTTTTTAAACATTTTTATTTCATATTAAAAGCGTATTCGTCAATTACGGTTTTAAAGCTAAACTCCAGCCTTACCTTTTTGTTTTCCCCACCCTTGTAGCAAGTCTTCCCCTGCAAACTTTTCTGTCCACAATATAACCTCCAGCTATCTTGAGCCTTCATTTCCTGTCTGAACGAGCTCATTCATTGATTACAAACTGCAGCAAACTGCACGGCTAAAGTCTGCAGCAGCCACCGGCCAGAAGAGAGGAGCATGCCTGTGATGCTGAGGGACATGTTCTTTCCTATAGTGCTCAGGCTTTTTTTTTTTTTTTTTTTTTTTTTTTTGTAAGAAGAGCTGTCATGTTGACTGAAGCCTGCTGGCCCCTTCACTAAACTAGGTGCAAAAACCAGCAGAAAGACCCACTGATGACATTGCTGGGTCTAAAAATGATTACTGCTATATAGGATCTTAGGATTTTTATAGTGCCAAGTGTTTACTTTACAAATAAAGGAAAATGGAATGGGCACAATACAATTCAATATTAAGAGGGTTAGGAGGACTCTGCTCGTGGGAGCTTACAATCTGGCTGTATCAGCTAAAGCAATGTTTCTCAACTCCAGTCCTCAAGGCACACCAACAGGTCATGTTTTTAGGCTTCCCATTATTTTGCACAGGAGATTTGATCAGTTTCACTGCCTTAGTAATTACCACAGCTGTTTCATCTGAGGGAAATCCTGAAAACGTGACCTGTTGGGGCGCCTTGAGGACTGGAGTTGATAAACGCTGAGCTAGAGAATGACAGCTCTGAAATCAGAGATGACAAAATCGTTGTTACTTCCCTTTCCATTCTGGGAAGAATAAATTGAGGAATGAATGTTCCTCAATCTACTCCTGGCCCCCATTTTGAAGCCCTTCCTTGTAGTCCCAGGCAATAAGAGTGGAAAAGCCTAGAGACCACACGCCTGCTCTGTGAAAGTGATCAGCAGCTATACAGCCTCCAGATCATTTCTACTTTACAGCCAGAAGCCAGTTGAAGAAATGAAGCACAAGCTGAGGGCTGCTACTGGGTTTAACCCTTCACTCTTTGGACATACAGTGCATGTCCAAAGAGCTGAACTGGTTTCACTCAAAAAATAGCCTGTGTACTTCTTTGTGCACAGGGCGTTAAGCACTCAAGCGACATTGTAGAGTGAACAGGCACAATTTCAAACAATGGGATTCTGCATGTTGAGTATAGTCAGGCATAGGGAAACACACTACAAAATGTGACTGGGAGCTTTTTGTAGCCCTGAATAATGGAAACAATGTTTTCCTAACAATAACTAGGTACTGTGGCTGTTTGTGGAACTCTATTAATTAGGTGTTGAATTTATTGATCATATACAATTTTTTTTTTCTTTTTATTGTTTATTTATAGAATTTTTGCAGAGTTTACAAAAGGGTATAGGAACTGAAACTTTTCAGATATTTCAAATATACACTGTCATATAAACATGAAAACGATAAGTATCAAAGATATGGTATTAACCGTTATTAACCAAATTTGATTTATATCTTGATTTGGATACAATTATGGGAATATATCACACCATATATATATCACACCATACTGTATAATCATGTAGAAAAAGGAAAAGGATTTGCACCAAATACTGTAATATACACAACTGTCATCATCACTAAAGCCAAAAATTGAATTGCATGAAGTCTTTTCATTTACTGTATCAAGCTGTTTGCCTCAAAGCAATATTCAAATTCATCCCACACCAGCCATATTTTTGAAAATTTTTGTATAATAGAAGTCTCCAACAGTTTTTGCAAAAGGTTTTTGAATTTGAGCCCAAAATTGGCTAATAGGGGAGCACTCCCAGAAAATACGGTAATGGGTACCTACAGCATCATTGCATCTCCAGCATTGCCCAGAGGCTGCTGAAATACGGACGTGTAAGATATCTGGGGTCCTGTACCAGAATAACAACCCCACTTTCATAAACGTTGGTATGCTTTGTAAAATCTACATAAAACAGAATGCAATGATTTGTATATTTCATAAACCCAAATTATATGCACAATAGAAAACGTATCAAATGTTTAAATTGAGGGAAAAAATGTTAAGAAAAAAAAATAAGGTTATTTTAAAATTGATGGCAGCAATACGTCTCAAAAGTTTGGACAGGGCAACAAAAAGCTGGCAAAGTAAGTGGTACGAACAAGGAAGAGCTGGAAGAACATTTTGCAACTAATTATGTTAATTGCCAACAGGTCAGTAACATGATTGAGTATAAGTCTACGTTCACATTGGGCTGATTTGACATGTCAATTCGAAGCCTATTGCCGGCAATGGCACTGTCGGAATCGGCGCGACGCCAACTTTGTGGCGCCTCACTGATTCCCAAAAGTAGTTCTTGCACTACTTTTGGCCACTAAGGGGGCGATTTCAATAGACATCTGTGTATGAACCTGCACAGATGTCTGTCAAATCGTCCCTGAACTCACACTGAAATGCGGCTTTGAAACCCGTCCTTAGTGTGAACATGAACTAAAAAAAGCATCTTTGAGAGTCATAGGGGTTCATTTACTATAAGTAGAGAGTGCATAATCTGGTGCAACTGTGCATAGTAGCCAATCAGCCTCTTACTACAGCTTGTTCAATTAAGCTTTTTTTTTTTTTTTTTTAATTAAAATAAAGTTTATTGAGCATATTGAAAAAATGTACAGACAGGTACAAAGTGCAACAGGCACGATGTCAAATGATATAACATTGACATGACCATATTGATACATAAAATGTGACAGAAAAGGGGTCCAGATACTGTGAGCTACTGGAGTTCATGGACAACAGGGCTGAGTGTACCCCAATGGGGGGCCAATAGCCAGCCCCGTATTAGTGTAACGTAAGTTTAGGAGAGCTCCAATATGGGAGGCATACAGACATTGGGAATAGTAAGAAGAATGTTAAGCATGTATGACAGAACAAACGCGCATCATTACAGGTGGAGAGGGGAGAGTGGCATTTACTGCCCTGGTCCATTGTTGGATAGTAGGGGGCGAAGCCTTGATCCAGGACCAGGCTATTTGCATTTTGGCCAGGAACAGGGATTCCTGCAAGAAAATATTCTGATATTTCTCTTCTTCAGAGGTAGGAAAAAGACCCAGTAAACTTTGACGAGGTCATAGAGTCGGGGGGGGAACCCATGTGATCGTGAAGGAACTTGACCACCTGTGACCATTGGTCTTGGAGGGAGGGGCAGGACCATAATAGGTGGTAGAAGGTTCCACCGGGGTCTCTTCATTTGGGGCAGGCAGGGCTTTGGTCCGGTTTATATTTAGAGAGGCGAATCGGTGTAAGATAGGACCTGTGAAGGATGTAAAGGTGGGTGAGGCGGTCTGACAATTTAGGGAATACTAATTTACAGAAGGCTAGTACCTTGTCCTCGTCCTCCACAACCCCCACATCTGTCTCCCACCTGGTTTTCAGTTGGCATGCCTGAGCCGTAGCTACAGGTAGTAGAAGGTGGTTATAAAATGAGGAGATTCATTTCTTGGGATCCTGAACCATGACCAGATCCACCAAGTATAAAGAATCAAGGCTCGGGACCAAATCGCGGAATTGGGAGTTAAGGGCGTGTCTGAGTTGGAGGTAAAGAAAAAACATATGATTGGACAGATCGACGCCATCTTTAACCACTCTTTCTGAGATCTGATGTTTACAAGTTAAAAAGTTTTTTTTGCTAGAAAATTACTTAGAACCCCCAAACATAATACATTTTTTTTTCCTAACACCCTAGAGAATAAAATGGTCGTTGCATTACTTTCTGTCACACCGTATTTGCGCAGCGGTCTTACAAGCGCACTTTTTTTGGAAAAAATAAAAAAATTTTTAATTAAAAAATCAGACAACAGTAAAGTTAGCCCAATTTTTTTTTTATGTTGTGAAAGATAATGTTGCGCCGAGTAAATTGATACCCAACATGTCACGCTTCAAAATTGCGCCCGCTCGTGAAATGGCGACAAACTTTTACCCTTAAAAATCCCCATAGGCGATGTTTAAAAAATTCTTTACAGGTTGCATGTTTTGAGTTACAGAGGAGGTCTAGGGCTAGAATTATTGCTCTCGCTCTACCCATCGCGGCGATGCCTCACGTGTGGTTTGAACACCGTTATCATATGCGGGCGCTACTCACCTATGCGTTTGCTTCTGCACGCGAGCTCAGCGGGACGGGGTGCGTTTAAAATTTTAAAATATTTTTCTTATTTTAACTTCTTTTTTATTTTTACACGGTTCTTTAAAAAAAAAAAATTGTCACTTTTATTCCTATTACAAGGAATGTAAACATCCCTTGTAATAGAAAAAAAGCATGACAGGACCTCTTAAATATGAGATCTGGGGTCAAAAAGACCTCAGATCTCATATTTACACTAAAATGCAATTTAAAAAACGAATGATAATTAAATGTCATTTGAAAATAAAAGAATAATAATTAAATGTCATTTGATTTGAAAAAAAAAAAAGAATGTCCCTTTTAAGAGCTATGGGCGGAAGTGACTTTTTGACGTCGCTTCCGCCCTGCAATGATATGGAGACGGGTGGGGGCCATCTTCCCCCTCACTCGTCTCCATGCCTAACGGAAAGAAGAACCCGATCGCCCCTGCCGCTACTGACGGCTCTGGTAAGTGGCGGAGGGCACCGGAGCGCGGCTGGAGGGGGCTCTCCCACCACCGATAAAAGTGATCTCGCGGAGAATCCACCGCAGAGACCACTTTTATCTGAAAGCGGACCACCCACTGAAGAAGAGGATACTGGGGTTATGCCACAACGATATTCCTCTTCAAAGTAGCGACGTAAAACAACGGCAGACGGTCCGTAAGTGGTTAATTATGTTCATCAATTAATTTTTATTCTGTACCATGTATTTCATTAACTACAATGAATTTTTAAATAAACTTTGTAATAAATTTTTTATTTTTGTAATTTTATTTTGTGACATGCCTCATTTAAATTCCCATGACCAGAATTTTTGTTTGTATGTATACATTAGGGATGGGGGCATGTTACAGTGGTGCTGTCAGATCACGCTCTTCTTATGTCTTTAAATTTAATAATGTTTCGCAGTACAGAATATCATCAAATGATTCAGAGAATCTGGAGAAATCTCTGTACACAAGGGACAGAGCTGAAATGCGATATTGGATGCGTCCCAACTTTTTTGGAATTTGGGTTGCATTACTATGTCTGTCATGCCTTTTAATGCTTTAAATATAGCAAAGGGGGTAGGAAGGAAAACCATACTTTCTTTTTCTTTATTGCTGCTATATTGAAGATCAATTGCAATGAGTGTTACTTACCATTTTTTTACAGTCAAAAATCAGCTCAAAGCTGAAGAACTCATATATAGAATATTAGCATAAAAAGCAGATATTTAAAGGAAAATGTATTTAAGCCTCTTAAGGGGGTTACTTTTCCATCATCCGCATGGGTAGCACTTGTGGTTGGTGGTAATTTCATTTAATTGGCTATTTAAGGGTGTTATAAGTTTTCTTTAATCTAATATTTATCAATTAACAAATATTAACAAATGAATGGATTAGATCTTTATAGAATAATTGAGTTGTTTGACTATATATATATATATATATATATATATATATATATATATATATACACACATATATATATATATATATATATATATATATATTTATATCTTTTAGTTATGGAAAAAGTGAAATTTATATAGACTTTTATACTTGTGAAAGTATACATATTTTTATAAGCTTCATAAGCATTTCTTTGGAGAGCCCACGTTTGGTAATAATTAGTTCTTACCTCTCCCATTTACAGGTGGAGAAGGAAGGATTCACATTTCTGATTTATGTAAAAGTTTATGTTTTAGTTAAGATTATAAGTTCTTTATACTACAATATTTCTTGATTAGGATATTAATAAGAACATTGGGTTTTCAATGAATATAATATACATACTGATTTATGTAGTATTTGATTTAGATGTTAAAGAAGTTATATCCTATACGTTAAATGGTTTCACACATTGTTCTTGCCCAATCCTCGGGAATGCCAATGCATAGAGACTGAGCAACTCCCACCATTATGTGAGGGGTTAAAGCCCGCGGTTTTCTGTAGAACTGCAAGACATATGAGAACCTTAAACCAGCCCTTTTAAAGATAAAGTGAGGGTCAGATTTTAGGAGTAAAAGCTAGAAACAGAAACACAGTTGAGCTGATTTGCTTCAGACACACCACAAGGAAACTTCACACACACACACAAAG
This sequence comes from Aquarana catesbeiana, assembly GCF_042186555.1. NCBI lineage: Eukaryota > Metazoa > Chordata > Amphibia > Anura > Ranidae > Aquarana > Aquarana catesbeiana. The sequence goes on along the minus strand of NC_133325.1, from coordinate 136,316,303 downwards.
ACAAACATCTGATTCAATCTTCATCTTAAGAATATAATTATGTTGATGTTATTTTTACATTTTGATATTATTGTTGTAATATTTTGCTATTTTATTATTAAATCAATTTTTGATTTTTTACATGAGAACTGAACGGATTTTCTTGGAACTTTCCTCATCAATATAATTTACAGAAAATCTGTATAAATACCATAATAACGGTATTTAACAAAGGGCATTTATTTTTAATTTTTCCCTAATTCATAGAAGCCATCCCCATACCATCAGATCAGCCTATCACAAAACTGAGCAATTTACAAGATGTTGTTATTCCAACCATGGAACTGAAGGTACGAGACTGTCTGTAAAAAGGACACACAACTTTTTTTCTTTTGTTGTTATTTGTTAATATAGCAGCAACATGTTAAAAAAATGATGTATGTATCAAATTGTTTATTATTCTTTTGTCTCCTTTGGTATCCAACCCTGTTTAATCCATTTCATTAAAACATGGGCAGGTATTGTTTACTATTACCGTATTTATCGGCGTATAACACGCGCCGGCGTATAACACGCACCCCAAGTTTAGGAGGGAATTTTAAGGAAAAAAACTTTTAGGAGTAAAGTTTAAGGAAGAAAAACTTACATTAAAATGCCCATCAATGCAGCGTTATCGGTGTCCATCTGCAGCCTTGTCAGTGTCAGTACAGCCTTGCTCCAGTGTCTATTGCAGCCTTGTCAGTGCAGCTTTGCCCCAGTACAAAATTGTCAGTGCAGCCTTGTCAGTGCAGCTTTGCCCAGTGCAGAATTGTCAGTGCAGCCTTGCCCCAGTGTCCATTGCAGCCTTGTCAGTGCAGCTTTGCCCCAGTGCAGCCATGTCAGTGCAGCCATGTCAGTGCAGCCTTGCCCCAGTGCAGCCTTGCCCCAGTGCAGCCTTGCCCCAGTGCAGCCTTGCCCCAGTGCAGCCTTGTGTGATCACCGCCGACATACACAGCCCCGCCCAGCCCCGCCATTGGACCTGTGTGATGTCCATCATTGGGCGGGACTGTAAGCAGCGCCGAGAAAAGCCGAGGACTCTCGCGTATGTGTATCTCGACTCCGCTGAGTCCCTGCAGTCTCGGCGCCATATTTGAATTTACACACGGCTGTGTATGTCGGCGGCAATTGCCGCGATCGCTCCGATCACAAAAAATTGTCGGGGATCGGCCTATAACACGCACCCGCGATTTTCCCCTGATTTTCAGGGGAAAAAAGTGCGTGTTATATGCCGATAAATACGGTATATATTAAAGACTAAAGCTTGTGAAATAATTACAGTAATTACAAGTACATGAAAGTCATTCCATGCAGAAAACTCTTATGTAACCAAAAGCTTTACAATCTAATTTTCAATTCACTTTGGCAATCTGAAGTCCTTTCTTACCTGGGTATCAAAGCAAAAAGAAACAAATGCTCCTGTGCTTGAAGGATTGCCGTAGGGTAAATTCAAGAAGAGGGAAATCTTCACAAGTCATGCCACTGCATCGGCTGTGCTGCCACTCTCAACAGGCCAGGGGGAACCCAAGAGTAACTCTAAAAGAAAACAAGGACAGGGGGCGCACCAGCCTTGCGCATTACCTTTGCAACACTATCATTTATTGAAAGTTAAATAATATACTCACAAAAGAGTGATGAATTAAAACGGATAATACAAAGTCCATCATTAGCCTCATCCAGCAGGATCTGCTGGCCAGTAGAAAAAAGTCCAAAGTAGGCTGACGCGTTTCAAGGGTGACACCTCTTCCTCAGAGCTGGATTCGGACTGTAGGTGGATGATTTTAAGGTGATTGAGATCAAATAGATTTGGTCATGATGTCCAGGGCCCTCCCTCAAATGGGAGGGCCAATGATTGATTTAAAAAACAAATATTTTTTTCACCATTGGAGATAAATGCCACCAGAATCATCTGCATACATTTCCAATCTATCCCCCTATTAACATGTATATATCCTGATGCCCATACATAAAATAGAAAGAACAAAAGATTGCAGTATATTCACAATGAGACAGAACCAGTTTGAAAACCACAGATATGTTTCTTATTACTCTAGATCTCTAAAGAGTACTAAACAGCATGCATCAGTATGTAGATAGGCTGGGGCGTATTGGAGCCACAAATGGGGACGATTACAATAGGAACTCAGAATGAAGAGACTAGGGGAAATGAATGTATGTTTGGATCACGCCATCTGTGTGTCAGGCCGTTGGAAAACACACCAGGCAAATTCCAGGAAGAATATCGCACTGTGCATGTCAGACACTGGCCTGTGACCCGCAAACGTCACTTCCGGTGGCGCAGGCCAATGTCAAATCTGGCAATCTCAATGGGGAGCCCGAAAACGTAATTTCTGGCAATGTAAATTACATCCAGTGGTGCACAGGGAGCAGCCGAAAACCGGGATAGTGACACCCGTAGATGACGCATCAAACTGGTTCTGTCTCATTGTGAACAATATACTGCAATCTTTTGTTCTTTCTATTTTATGTATGGGCATCAGGATATATACATGTTTATAGGAGGATAGATTGGAAATGTATGCACATGATTCTGGTGGCATTTATCCCCAATGGTGAATAAACGATTTGTTTTTGTTTTTTTAAATCAATCATTGGCCCTCCCATTTGAGGGAGGTGCCTGGACCATGTGACCAAATCCATTTGATCTCAGTCACCTTAAAACCATCTACCTACAGTCCAAATCCAGCTCTGAGGAAGAGGGGTCACCCTTGAAACGCGTCAGCCTACTTTGGATTTTTTTCATCCCACCCAAGTCTTCTGGCCAGCAGATCCTGCTGGATGAGGCTAATGATGGACTTTGTATCATCTGTTTTAATTCATCACTCGTTTGCAAGTATATTATTTCACTTTCAATACATTATAGTGTTGCAAAGGTAATGTGCAAGGCTGGTGCACCCTCTGCCCTTGTTTTCTTTTAGTTACCTGGGGATCAACCTGGCTTCTTCCTTCCAGAATCTGTGTCCATGTATTTACCCTCCTTTATTAAGAAAAACTCTCCAAAATCTTAGGGAGGTGGTCTCGTTTGCCACCTGCATGGTTTTGGGAGGTTGCATACTAGGATGCTGTAGAAATTTTGAGATCGGACCTCCTCTTTCCTTCCTAAAAAAAAAGTTTAAATTATTTAGGCTGATAAACAAACTACAGTTAATACTCAGATGCTATATAACCTTTAATACCGGAGGTAGCTGGATCTCGCAAAATATTTTTTGTGGCACAATTAGCTCAGTTAATAACTTTTTTTATTCTCAAAATCCCCCACCTGTACTGAAATCGAATCACAATCGGTCTGTCACAAAACTATTGAGCACATAAAGTGGCTCCTGTCCAAGAGGGACAGAGCAACAGTAACTGTATATGCCCATTTCTTTTGTTCTTCCTCGGCCTTTGACACTGTCTTTTGTTTTTGCTCCAAGTCCTCACAACCCATTGGCTCCTATCCTTTATAACCCCACTTTCACCCTGTGCCTTCAATCCACAATCTTCGCATGGTGGACAGAAAAGGTTATATGAGAATAGCTGACATGTGCAACAATCAGAGAATACTATCAAAACTACTCCTGCAAGAAAAATTGAATATGCCCATCTCAGACCTTTTTTTTTTTTTCTATATTCAGCTGATTCATTTCCTGAAATCATTAGGTTCTGGGATTGACTTGACTACAATGATGTCATATACTCTATACTAATGTTGGCTTCTAAAAAAATGTCCTACAAGGAAAAACAGGAACAGAGCCTGGGGGAGGAGGTGGAATTGGCGTAAAACTATCCACTAGGGCATCCAACACATTCATAAATGCTTTGATAAGCAAGTCAAATTATAAGGTCCCAGCCCAATTACCTACCTTCATATCCAATGCTTTACCCGATTCCTTTCTTGAATGTGGACAGGAAGACGACACACCATAAATGGTGGACTTTCCCAAAGGTGCAGAGATTCTGGATTAGAATACATAATTGGATATACTATGTCACCTAAATAAACCTTAGCAAATACCTATCCAAAGTGCTGATAAACAGGTTTGGTAGGAAGATGCCCAGAAACTCCACAAGGCTGATCTGTCATTTTTATAACAACTAAAACAACACCACCAGATCATGAAAGACACTGTCCGTTGAATTAATAAAAGCTAAACTCTCCTAGAAAATGGTTAATGAATAATTAGCTGCGGTACAAAATTAAAGGATGTGTTTGGGACCTGTTGATAAAATATCTTTCAAGGGCATAGAAGGGCTAGTAGGCTGTCAACTTCTTCCCTAACCCCCAGCCTGGTTACCCTATAATCCCATACCCTTCATTTTCTTTAATCCTACCCAGACCAAATGGGGGGGCAAGTAAGAGTAGCTCATTGTTCTTGTTTACATGCACTTATAACAAATGAGGCTATGTAGTGCATTTTAGGGCTGAAAAAATATGTGTAAGTTGTCCACAAGTCTAAGCTGAATTATGACAATTTATTTATTTATTTATTTTTTTAAGGCTTCATAAAGACATGAGGTTGGGGCTGGTAAAAATGCACAGTTGAACTGTATTTTTGCCGCCCACCAACCGAACTCCCTTAAGCTACATTAGACAGCGGACAGGAGTGCCTATGGATCAGACTTCAGAGTAAAGGGTGATTTTGATGTATATCTAAATCTACCTTGTGTGTCAGAATAGATAAACAATGTTTTTTATATTTGCCCAACACACTGTAATCCTCTGTGCTTGGATACATGCAGTGTTCTACAAGCAATCTATATGCTGTCAGAGGCACAGAGGACCTGTTGTGTTTTTTCGCACATCATTACATTTCGATGCTAGCAATATAGTTTTCATGTCCAATGTTATAACTGGTGAGAACTGGTAAAATGACAGGTTTCTTTTTCCTGAGCATCTTCCCTTCATGTATTCAGGTTGATCCCAGCGGGAAGTATGAGAACTTGGTGACAATTCAATCATTCAAGCCTGAGTTCCGCCTGGCTGGAGGTCTAAATCTGCCGAAAATAATAGACTGTGTGGGCTCAGACGGAAGAGAGAGAAGACAGCTTGTCAAGGTAGTGATGATAGTGCTTATTTTATGACCTGACCTTTATTCTACTTCTGGAAACGTATCTCATTTGGTGTCCTGTCTGTGTAGTTTAACCAAAGAATTTTTTTGGATTGGCTTTCCAACATACAAATGCAGTGTCGGTTTGTGTGTGTGTATGTATATGTGTGTGTGTGTATATATATATATATATATTATATATACACACACAGTTTACTGTATTTATCGGCATATAACACGCACATTCATTTTAAGATGGAAGTTTCAGGAAAAAAACTTAAATTTTAAATAAGGAACTTGCCCATCTGCAGCCTCACAAGGGCCATCAATGCAGCCTCACCATTGCCATCAGTGCAGCTTGATCAGGGAGGGGGGGCGGGATGAGCGCCGACAGATTACATAAAGTGAGAATCTCCTATGATGGACAGAACAGTGGTCCAATAGCGGCCCAGGAGACGGGACGTCCCATTACAGAGGCCGCCAAGTAAACAGGAGATTCTCACTATATGAAATCTGACTGCTCTCGTCCCGCCCCCCTCCCTGTCCCCTCCGAGGCAACTAAAATTTAAGTATTGGCGTATAACACGCACACGCTATTTGCACCCGATTTTCATGGTGAACAAGTGAGTGTTATACACCAATAAATACAGTATTGATAGGCAACATTAATTGCAAGAAAATAAACTTTCAATTAGTAAATGTCCTAGGAAAGTGAACTTACAATAGATACTCTATGGGACCTACACCACCGATCCTTTGTCTCTCTCCTTTGAGGAATCTTTGTGTCAAGACATTTACTGCATCTCCATGATCAGTTTCTTGTTTTGTAAACGGATTAACTATTCTAATCTAAATATGTAATAATCAGGGTGTTTTTATTGCACAGCTGCTCATTAGAAGTAAGAAGTACAGTGGTAAATATGAGTTGAAAACTAAGTAGTTACAGTTTATTCACTGTTCACACCTTAGATCTCTGTTGGTAAAGTGAACTTGACCTGGCTTTAAAAATACCCAAGTGCCAATGCTTTGCGGTGAATACAAGTGTATGTGTTCCTCTTCACATGGATCCGTGTGTTTCTTTGGAGCCCTTTGGGTGTTACAGTCTAGAGTTCACCATCGCAGTATTTGTGCGCCGTGCTCTCTACAATATGTGAAAGTGCCGTATCCCTCAAGAAGCAACGAGTGGGCTTCAGATGCCCACTTTCAAGATGGTAGCTGGCTCACAGGGAAGCACAAAGTTTGTTTTTTAACAAGAAAAGGAGTGCTAAAATATACATTAAAAAAAAAAAACAGCTGGAACTCCGCTTTCCTTCATGGTTGTGACGGAACCATCCAGCACCCAGCTCAATTGCTTCCGTCAAGATATAGCTTCCTCCAGTTTGGAACCAGGAACCAGATACAGCTGACCATCCAAGACTAGCCAACAATAGCTTAGATGCAAACTTGAATAAGGAAAGGGATGGTCGGCACTCAGGATAACATCCAAAATAGTATTTCTTTATTAAGTACAAGTACATGTAAGCTGTAAAACAGCCTAAGCGTTTCGGACGTTAGTCCTTAGTAATGACTAAGGACTAACATCCGAAACGCGTAAGGTTTTATGTAGGAAGGTTGCAGCACCTATACACTTGTTTTCCTTCAATGCAAACTGGAACTCTTTATTGAGAACTCACACAGAATTTCTATAGCACACAAGACCAGGCAGGACCTGATCACATTATACAATACAAACCGTAAACAGGCATATAATTAACATAGCTAAGGAACAGCCAACATAAATCTAATGCTAATTAAACAACTAGCCTTGATTAGTCAGGGGATGACCAGACCATCTGGCAACAAGTCTAGAACAAAGTACATTAAACATTATCATAAGTATAAATACAGTGATGAACAGACAGAAACAATAAGTGATTCAGTTAACAATGGGGAATGCACACCTAGGAGAAGCACATAATGGGGAATTTATACAATGGGAGAAAGACACTTAACACATAACACCGTGAACATATTATATCAGGAAATCCTGGACAGGATGTTTTGAGCTGATATTAACATCTGCTCTGAGTATCACAATCTAAAGCAGTCATTGCTGGATTTGAGCATAGAGACCCTAAATATGTATATGGGTCATCCAGTTCCCAGAGTCTGTGTGTTTTGGAGAGACATGAGCTTGAATCAGAAACAAGACCACTCCAAGGGTCCCCCAGCCACACACCTCCCAAAGAGTAGTGTTCCCTTAAAAGCCAGGGCCCAAAGTTACTAGGCAACAGGCCACCCTGCAGTCCTCTCCTAAAGCCCTTGTCCTAGAGACCAGTTGCAGAAAAATAAGAGCTAAATTATTTTTTAAAAAAATCAAAAGATAATGATTTATACATAGCTTACTAGCAGCCAGGGAACAACTCCCAGTATGCCCTGACACCTCCACATAGACTCTGTCTTCCCTTGTCTGTCACTTTTACTTTTCTTTAGCTAAGAAGTAACATCACCTTTTTCTAAAAATGACACAGTAAACCTGATATATGTACAGTATATGATGAAAGAAAATATAATCTGAAACGTGTCGTATTTACAACAGCAGCCAGTGCCAGACCTGCAATCTCCCTGTACTTGTTTGACATTTACATTCTGCTGACCCTAAACTCTTGTCTCTTCTCAGTAGCGTTAGCTGTAGCATCTTTTAGCTACAGCATTTGCGATTTTTTTGTTTTAGCAAAACTATACTCCCACAAAAGCTTAAAGCATAGGCACGTTTTTCAACTTTTTTTTAAGGGTTAGAGCGTTTTTAACCAGTTCCTGACCATGTCACATAGATATACTGCAGCACAATGGCTCTCCTGGGTGAAATCCCATACGGGTACGTCCTACCTTTTTTCGGCCACCAGAGGGTGCACGCGCTGCCGGAGGCACGCCCGCTGCACGGCGGGAGACCCGATGTAAACACACAAATCCTTGTGCTGTCAGAGGAGAGGAGCCATATCGTTTGTTCCTACTAAGTAGGAAAAACAATATGTCTCCTCTCCTAGTCAATCCTATCCCCATACAGTTAGAACACACCGAGGAAACACACAATTAACCCCTTGATCGCCCCCTAGTGTTAAACCCTTCACTACCAGTGACATTTACACAGTAATCGGTGCATTTTTTTAGCACTGATCGCTGTATAAATGACAATGGTCTCAAAATGTGTCAAAAGTCTCCGATCTGTCTGTCATAATGTCGCAGTACCACAAAAAATCACAGATCACCGCCATTACTAGTAAAAAAATAATAATTAAAAAAATGCCATAAATCTTTCCCATAGTTTGCAGATGCTATAACTTTGCGCAAACCAATCAATATACGCTTATTACGATTTTTTTTTTTTTTTTTTTTTTTTTTTACTAAATATATGTAGAAGAATATATATTGGCCTAACTGATGAAGAAATTTGTTTTTTGTTTTTTTGGGGATATTTATTATAGCAAAACGTAAAAAATATTGTTTTGGGTTTTTTTTGTCGCTCTTTTTTTTGTTTATAGAGCAAAAAATAAAAACCGCAGAGGTGATCAAATACTACCAAAGTAAAGCTCTATTTGTGGGGAAAAAAGAATGCAAATTTCGTTTAGGTACAATGTCGAACGACCGCACAATTGTCAGTTAAAGCGACGCAGTGCCAAATTGTAAAAAGTGCTCTGGTCAGGAAGGGGTAAAATTTTCCCAGGGCTAAAGCGGTTAAAGATGAAAGACTCCTCTTCAAACCCACAAGTTTTTTTTTCCCAGCCAGAAAACACCCCTGCCAAAAAATGCTGATAAAAGTCTATGTGTGCATGGATACATAGGAGTTTACTGGCTGCAGAATAAAAAATGCCTGAAGCCAAAAACAGTAGCTGTAAAAACATCCAGTGAGGCCTTAAAAGAGAAGTATGGGGGGGCGTGGCCTAGCACAGCATGGCGTAGGACGTTTTCCTAGAGAGCTCCGTTCATTAATCCTCAATCTTCTCCATCCTGGACTCTACGTGCTCTAAAATCAGCTGGATCACATCCCTGTAGCTTGGGAAACACACTAAGCGCACTCCTGAAGCGATTGGTCCCACGGCGGCCCGAACGGAGCGGCGATCTCCCACATGGCAGCCGCAACTAGGTAAGACCGCGGCTTCGGCCTACTCCTGGAGGCCACGGCCATCCTGGTCCTCCGCTCCTCCGGCCCTGAATTGAACTGCCTGCTGATAAAAAGGTACCCTGTTTATAGACACCTCATCCAGGGAGAGAGACAAGACAAACAAGGCTTATCTGGCCGGGGGGGGACCCCGAGAAGGCCGAAAATTACACCCGGCCCGGACTGCGGCCTAGGCTTATAGGAGGTACACGGCGGCCATCTTGGCACACCTCCCCTCCCTGCCTATGTACTCTGCATAGCTACAGCCCTGGTATATCCCACCTGACAGCCTTCACTGGATTCCCCTATATCCTGAGGGACATAGTCCCAAAATAACATCTGCACAGTACAATAAAGCCAATCCTTAACCCCCGAGGGCCTCAGGGCCTGGGATAGTGTTCGTCTTTCACTAAACAACAAGTTGGGGTGCTATACTAAGCTTGCAGGGTCTCTGGGTTCCATCTGGGGCCTCCGTACAATGTCACCATCCAAGGCACAAAAGGCAGCGGCAGCAAAACTAGAGCAATACCGCAGGACAGGAACAGAAAAAGAAGATATGGAGGAGGAGGGAACAACCGAGAAAGCTGGAGCAGGAGAACGAACTGCGGGCGACACTGACAAACTCCTGGAAGCAATCAACTTTTGCAGAACCTCTCTCACAGCTCAAATTGAGGAGGTCAAGGTGGATATTTCTCTTATCAGACAGGACTTTCAAAAGCTCAGGGAAAGAGTGAAAGAAACTGAGACCAGACTGGGAGAAGTGGAGGATGCTATCCCACCCTTGCAAACATTCTCAGACCGCGTGCAAAGGCAAATACAGCAACTCCTTTTAAAACAAGATGATATGGAGAATAGGCTGAGAAGATGTAATATACGCCTGATAGGTCTGCCGGAGGGGTCGGAGGGTAAGGACACTTCTACTTTTTTGGAGCAACTACTGATCAATACTTATGGAAGAGAGGTGTTTTCCCCCATGTTTGCGGTGGAACGGGCACGTCGCATGCCAGCAAGACCCCCTCCACAAGGAGCTCCTCCCCGCACGTTCATAGCCAAACTCCTTAACTACAAGGATCGGGACACTGCTTTGAGAATGGCAAGAGAGAAGGGCAATATCCCAGTGGGGAATGTCAAGGTAGCCATATTCCCAGACTTCTCGGCAGAGGTGCAGCGCCGTCGTCAGAGCTTCACGGAGGCCAAACGTAAGCTAAGAAATCTGCAATATAAATACTCAATGCTTTTCCCAGCCCGGCTTAGGGTGGAGCATGAAGGGCGAGCGGTTTTCTTCGAGGACCCAGAGGAAGTAATCTCCTGGTTGGAACGACGAGTTAACCCTCAACAAGCTGATTGATCTAGTTCCTTTGATAAAGTGCCTGAGACCGGAAAAAGTCTCCTACCAGTGCAAATTTAAAGCACAAATCCTGTTTATCTACAGCACAAGAGTCACAATACCCTCCAGGGCTCCGGAGTGAGAAGAAGTCCTACAGTCAACATGTATCGTGCAGCGAGACTTTACCCCACACAGCTCTGGGAAGCAGCAACATGTTCATTGGAACTCTATCCGGAACTTAACAGTTGCAAATAAATGGAAACAAGAAGATCGAGAGATAGTATTACATGGTTTGCAAGTGATATGGTTGATATTTTTCACTTTATTTAGTATCCGGAGGCTGAACCAATTGATCTACGTTCCACTACTCAGGAGGAAGTTAGAATGTTTCCCAGATAACAACCAGTTTAGGGACTATGCCCGCACAAGTTGGGGTCAGTGTAGGGCAGGGAGGGGGGCGGGGGTTCAAAAGTTCTTAGTTTGTTTAATTTTGAACGTGCATACCTATAACAGAAAACAGGTAACGATACATATGACAGATCTATGGGAGAATATCTATATACCATATCGCTGGTATTTGAGTCAGATATCTCTGCAAATTAATATTCTGTATACCTTGTGCAGAAAGCGCAAATTGTTCTATACAAATGCTATATTAATGATTAAACTGCTTAGCATATGGCATCTTTGAAATTTTTGACATGGAATGTGAGGGGTCTGCGTGAGAAATTTAAGCGCGCGGCAGTCTTCACATTTCTGAAGAAGCAACACGCTGACATAATAGCACTAGTGGAAACCCACATCGAGGGAAGCATTCAGATGGCGCCCCGCAGACCACTCTACCCACACATCACACTCTAGGGGAGTTTCTGTATTAGTTGCTAAATCAGTACATTTTGAATTATGTGAGCTAACTACTGACCCGAATGGCCGCTATGTATTTATTCATGCCAAAGTATATGGGGAGCCTTTGCTTATAATGGCTTTCTATATACCACCTCCATTTAACATATCTATGGTCAAGGAAGGCATATCATATATGACCCGACATCCAAATATAGCGGCGGTCTGGTTGGGGGATTTTAATGTTACCTTGAACCCGGCTCTAGACAGGCTACAGTTAACATCAATAACACCTGGTGCTCCCACCGAAACTAAGTTCTCCAAACTTATCTCCACCTTCCACCTTCCACCTAATAGATACATGGAGATACAAATTCCCACTGGTCAAGTCATATTCATGTTTCTCGGCATCTCGGGGCTCTATGTCCCGAATAGACTTTATACTTATTTCCCGCAGATTGACCCCAAGACTATCGGAGGCAATGTTCTGCCCTAGAGTACTGTCGGACCATAGCCCCTATTGGATTACATTAAGTATTCCAGTGGCAAAACCACCACGAGCATGGCGCCTGAATCCATTCTGGCTATCTCTTCTACCAAAAGACGATGAGCTCATAGACAAATGGAAATTATACTTTATAGAAAATGATGAGTCAGCATCACCACCCGCAGTCTGGGACTCTTTTAAGCTCTTTGCTAGACACACACTGATAAAGGCAATTAATAAAATTAAGATGGACTCTTCTGGTGCCCTCGGTAAGGCACTGGAGGACCTGTCCTCTGCAGAAAGAGAGTATGCCAACACCCCGACATCAATAACAGTAGACCAACTTAAATTACAGACTAGAGTGGTTAATCAGCTGCAGTACCAGAAAGCGAAACAAAAAATGTTTTTTTCTAAGCAAAAAATGTTTGAATATGGGGAAAAGGCAGGCAAGCTACTTGCATACCTGGTCCACAGCGAAGATAGACCCCCAGTGGTTATTACATTGCATGGTCCCGGAGGACAAAAAATAACAGACCCACCTACGGTAACCTCAATGTTTAGAGATTTTTTCGCAGATTTATACACAACTACAGCCCCCACTGGGACCCACCTCATGTGTTTTTTTCTTGAAAAGATATCCTTCCCACAGTTAACGGAAGAACAAGTAGACTTATTGGAGGCCCCACTTACCTTAGACGAAATATCAAATGCTATGGCTAGCTTCGCTAGGTCCAAATCCCCTGGTTCAGATGGACTTCCAATAGAGTTCTATTCCCAATTCAGCGAATTACTAACCCCTAAACTATTAAAATTATATAATTACCTATTTGAAACTGGGATTTTACCTCCCTCCATGACAGAGGCTACAATAGTCCTCATCCCTAAACCCGGTAAGGACCTGGGGTTTCCAGAATCCTATCGACCGATATCACTCCTACAGGTTGATATCAAAATACTTGCCAAAGTTCTATCGATTAGACTCAACCAGGTGATATTGACATTAATACACGCGGACCAGGCTGGTTTCATGCCTGGACGCAACACTTCGTTTAATCTTAGGAAACTATACATTAACCTGCAGGCTACACATGAGCAAGTGGGTACACGAGTGGTTGTGACCTTAGACACAGCGAAGGCCTTCGACTCGGTAGAGTGGAGGTATCTCTGGAGATGCTTGGAGGGCTATGGCTTTGGACCAAAATTTATTAAATGGGTCCAACTTCTATACCAGGCACCCAGGGCCAGAGTGGTAGCTAATGGATGGTCATCTCAGTCATTCGACCTCAGTAGAGGCACGAGACAGGGTTGTCCCCTGTCCCCACTCCTATATGCCCTGGCGGCTGAACCATTGGCGATGTCCATCCGAGCAAACCCAGAGATCAGGGGACTTAAGGTGGGCTCTCTGATTGAAAAAATTAGCATGTACGCAGATGATACACTTTTATACCTGGCAGACTCGGACACATCATTACGTAATGCACTCCACACAATAGAACAATTTGGAATATTTTCAGGTCTAAAAATCAATTGGGACAAATCCAAAATTTTGCCAATTGATAGTTTCCCACCCTCAGAATCCCAATCCAGCTTACCACTACAAAGAGTAGATGTCATTAAATATTTAGGGATTCATATAACCAGATTCCCTGCAGACTACATATCCCTAAATATAACCCCTCTAATTTCCCTAGTTAAAAATAAAATACGGGTGTGGTCCAAGCTGCCACTGGGGGTCTGGGGACGCATAAACTTAATTAAAATGATTCTACTACCCAAAATACTCTATATTCTATGGCACACCCCCGTTTATTTACCCTTAAAACATTTTAAATCTTTAGAGTCCCTCTTAAAGACATTTGTGTGGGGAAATAACAGGCATAAACTGACATGGCAAGCCCTCAAAAATCCGACTGATCTAGGTGGCACTGCTCTACCCGACTTTAATTTATACTACATTGCAGCACAGTTATCACAGCTTTTTCATCTAGACAAAACCGACAGTGAGAGATTTCTTACGCTCATATGCCCTAAGTGGGCACAATACACCAAAGACCCGATATATGCAATAGCGACAGACAAAGGAGAGATGGAACTAGGAGATAGAAGACATACTATAATATACCACTACAGGAAAATATGGAATTTAGCAACCTCTAGACTTGATATTTCACAGTTTAACGATTACACGCCGCTATGGCACAACAAAAAGCTTCAGGAATTTAATAAAATACAGGACTCATCTATATGGTCCACACAGGGGATATTTTACCTACATCATATATTAAAAGATGGACAACTCAAAACCTTTGACGTACTCAAAAAAGAATTTACAATACAGGACCAGATGTTCTATAGATTCTTACAAATCCGTCACGCAACACAATCACAATTTCCTGACTCCTGCCCTAGCCTTGCTCCCAATGTACTCATTGCCATAATAAAAAGTACAGACTCTCAAAAATTGATTTCAGCATTCTACAACTTGCTCTTAACCCCTATAGCTACTAAAATAGCATATGGTCTTAAACCAAGGTGGGAGAGTGAGGTGGGACCGGTGGGGGACGAGGAGTGGGGGGAGGCATTGGAGGCATGTAAGACTGTATCCCCTAAACTCTCGGATCGTCTGACCCAGCTCTATATTCTCCATAGGACATACCTCACACCCCTCAGAGTTGCAAGATACAAGCGCACACAATCCACCACATGTCAGATGTGTGGGAGAGAGACAGGTACCTTTTTCCATCTTATATGGGCATGCCCTAAAATAAAAGGCTTTTGGGAACAAATTGTGGCATTTTTGCATGACACGATGGGTTCCTCCTTAACCCTAGACCCCAAACAGTGTCTCTGGGGTATAGTTCCAGATATGACCGACAAATATACGAAAACCTTCTTGTATGAAACACTTTTTGCAGCAAGAAAGGTTATAGCCAAAAAGTGGATGAGACAAGAGGTCCCCAAAATGGTGGAATGGAAGGTGGAGATAAATAATACATTACCATACAAGAAATGTATATATATCAATAGAGGTTGTCCAGCAAAATACAGTAAGATCTGGGATAGATGGCTTCAAGAATCTTCTACCTGTGTCTAATGCAATTGTGCAATCATACAGGGTTATACAGATATAAGGATGGATGGACAATATTAAAAACAAAATATGTATACCTTGAATGACAAGATACGCCAGAAATGTCTAAATGTAATGATATATAGGTTTTTTCTTTATTTCAACGACAATAATTACAACACTGTTATAGTATCAACATGACAATGTAATCCTTAATTTTTCCTTTTTGTATGCACTAAATATTCAATAAAACCTTGTTTAAAAAAAAAAAAAAGAGAAGTATGGACTTTTTCTTTTGCAGATTCATACTTACCTAGGTGGATGCAGCATCGGTCCCCCGCCAGCTGTAACACTGTAAACCGAGCGATCAAACACTGCTGATCGCTTGGTTCCCCCTGAGCAGAGAGCTGGTGACTGACACTCTGTCACCTTGTGCTCACTGGAGCGCTGGGCTGTGGAGGGGACAGGAGTGGCCAGCTCAGCCTCTCAGTGGCTCGCTGAGCCGGGTGCTGGTCCAGGCTTGTGGGTGGATCCCAACTTCATTGTCACAATCTTGCCTGAGCCTGGACCGGCTCTGATGCCACTCCACAGGGGGCTTCAACCTGCTGTTAGCTGAAAACTGGTCACAGGAGTGCAGAACGAACTGCACTCCTATGATCCACAGGAGAAGTACAGCCAAACAAGCTTTGGCTGTACTTCTCCTTTAAATGTGACAAAACGGAGCGATTTGCTGCAGAAGTAGACTTTTCTCCCAGCTGTATGAGTGTGATTGCAGTTGCACTTAAAATTGGTATTTGAGTTATTGATGATTGCTGGTGCATTGAATGCCTGATAACATCACATTGTTAGTACACTAACACTCTTCCCAGCCACCAGTTAGATTCAAGCCTGACTTGATGGTTTGAATCTGCTTGGTGATCCAACAAGTAGATAGAGAGGAAATTGCTCAGCATTTATTCAGGAAACATACCTACCAAACCCACATGTGTAGAGATCCCTGGAATCTGACTGCTTGTATTACATGCAATACAAATTAAGGGCCGGTTCACACTGCTGCAATAACTGACATCGCATGTGATTCGCTCCGCTGTGCAAATCACATGCGATGTCTGTGTGTAGAGTGAACTGCCGGCGGGTGACACACGATGCAGGAACCTGTGGATTTGCACGGGTTCTCGCATTGCAGCAGTGTGAACCAGCCCCAAGAGTAAATATTCTGACCATTACAGTGTTTCGTGGATATCATTAGGGGTTCACTGAAAGATTTAACATATCATTTGGAACTTTTTTCTGCATCAAGCTTTTCTAAATAGTTTGTGTGTTGTATTGTCCATGAGATTATTTATACTTACTTTCAAAGGGTCGGGATGATCTCAGACAAGACGCAGTGATGCAGCAGGTGTTCCAGATGTGTAATGCATTGTTACAGAAGAACAGTGAGACCAGGAAGAGGAAGCTGACTATCCGCAGATATAAGGTTATCTTTACCAGTTATAGTAACTGATCTATTTTATTTCTAGCCATCAAAATTTAGCAGTGAAATAGTCAGCTTTATTCATTGTATTTACTAACTATCTTGATTCCCTAGAGAGACATTTTAATGCAGAAATGTGAATGTTTGGGTTATTACTTTACATTTTGTTTCTCCCAAACATTCAGGTCTTTTGTGTTTTGCATTTTGTTTTGTTTGTTATATTCACATTTATGATGGGTTGTTATTGCAGAAAGCAATTTATCTGTTTCATCTGGTCATCTCTAAGCGGGAATCCTGTAGCAGCAAAACATTACGAAACGCATTGATTCTATACGCTTTTTGCACCCTGTTGTAATTGATCTAACCAGTTACTTTCATGACATGTTTTTATGTTATTAAGATGGTGCTTCTTTTTAATGAAATGAATGTCTATTTTTATATTAGGTTTTTCTTGATTTTTTTTCCCCCATTGTCAGGCACATTAAAAGTCCCCTTTTTGTTTAGAGTGGGATTTCTGCTTTAAGGTGCAGCCCCCCCCCCCCCTCTAGTCTCTCTTTTGTAGAAAATTTACATTACAATTAGTGCAGTCCAACTTTTATATAATATGTATATATTTGCCCTTTTATTAAAAGTGGTTGTAAAGGCGTAAGATTTTTTACATTCTTGGCTCCGGCTACTGCCAATCATCAGGGGGCAGGGCCGAGCTGCGGCTCCATGTGTGAATGGACACACAAAGCTGTGGGTTTGGGAGCACACCTGCTTTGGTGCCCCCATAGCACGCTGCTTTCTGTGGGGGTACCCGACAGGAGGGGGAGGAGCCAGGTGCTCTGGCGTGGGACCCGGAAAGAGGTGGATCGGGGCTGCTCTGTGCAAAACCATTGCACAGAGCAGGTAAGCATGACATGTTTCTTATTTAAAAAAAAAAAACAAACAGACTTTAATATCACTTTAAATTCCATTTATTTATAATTATTTAATTAGTCTGAAGGCGAATCAGATCGGAATTGGCTCTCTTGACTGAAAGAGATTACAGCATCCTCCACGTACAATTAGGTGGTTTAGATGGGATATCCATAGGAATGGCATGGGTCACCTAAAGCCATGATAATAAGTATGTGCTCTGTGGAGGCGTTAAAGGTACAATATAGCTTCTCCGCTAGAGGGAAAGTGTTTTTTTTTTTCCTCTTTAAAGTGGAAAAACAACACAGGGGCGGGCTACAGATTTAATGATCGCTGTGATAGCCAATCAGAGGCTATCCTAGTGATCATGTGATCAGGATCTGGTTTCCCTGGGTCCCGATTGTTATTAGAGACCCAGGCTGTCACTGACAGCCCAGTGTCAGTGCTGGGAGCAATTGAGCACACTCTCAGCACAAACACAAGAACACATATATGCAGTGCCTAGGTTTGAAGCCCACTTTCTTGATACTGTATATATGTGTTATACGGACGTAAAGGATTTAAAGTGGAGCTCCAGGCTCCTTCAGAATAAATGAAAAGTCAGCAGGTAAAAATACTGTAGCTGCTGACTTTTATTATTCGGATACTTTCCGAGTATCCGAAAATCGGCTCTCAGGTAAGGGAAATGTGCAAAACGCGCTCCGCTTTGTGAATGGCACGACAGCGGGGAAAGGAAGCGGGGGGGCCGAACTTTCGAAGGAGTTTACATGGCAAAGTCAGCCAGAAGTGTAAGTAGGTACCTGTCAAAACCAGGCACCCGCTCCCCCCGGAAAGGTGCCGAATGTGGCAGTGGGGGGAGGGAGGAGACAAATAAACAGAGCTTCCCCTTTTGGGTGATGCTCCGCTTTAATTTCCATAATAACCTTGATTTTTATAACCATTTGTTCAGTTAAGGCGCTCTTTATTATTATGGATTAGATAAAAATCATAATACATTTTTAATACTTAATGTGTAACTTCAGAATAATGCTAAGGGTTCACATATTTTGTATCACGTCTATGCCTGAGTACATCAGTAACTGACATCCTTGTGTTATTGACAGGTGGTGCCTCTGTCTCAGAGAAGTGGTGTTCTGGAGTGGTGCTCTGGCACAGTTCCTATTGGTGAATACCTAGTGAATTCTGACGATGGTGCTCACAAACGTTACCGGCCAAGGGATTTCAGCAGTTTACAGTGCCAGAAGAGATTGATGGTTTGTTTGTTGTTATGAATGAATTTTTCTTTTTTTTTTAAAAAAGGGGTTCATCAGTTTTGTTTGTAAGGGAAATGTGAAAGGAACTTATATTCTTCCAAAACCTAAGCTGCACTCCTCACAAAAACTCCTCAAACTCTCTATCAAGACTTACATACAGACACACAAACCTCTCTTAACCACTTCACCCCCGGAAGAATTGGCTGCTCAATGACCAGGCCGTTTTTTGCGATACAATACTGCGCCGCTTTAACTGACGATTGTGCGGTCGTGCGACGCTGTACCCAAACAAATTTGACATCTTTTTTTCCCCCACAAATAGAGCTTTCTTTTGGTGGTATTTGATCATTTCTGCGTTTTTTATTTTTTGCGCTATAAACAAAAAAATAGCATCAATTTTTTTAAAAAAAAACAATATTTTGTACTTTTTGCTGTAATAAATAGTCCCAATTTTTTTTAAAAAAGCCAAATTTTTCCTCAGTTTAGTCCGATATGTAATCTACATATTTTTGGTAATAAAAATCGCAAAAAGCGTATATTGATTGGTTTGCGCAAAAGTTATAACGTCTACAAAATAGGGGATAGATTTATGGCATTTTTTTTTTTTACTAGTAATGTCGGCGATCAGTGATTTTTATTGAGACTGGGACATTATGGGGGACACATCGGACCTTTTTGACACATTTTTGGGTCGATTGACAATTATACAGCGATCAGTGCTATAAAAATGCACTGATTACTGTAAAAATGGCACTGGTAGGGAAGGGGTTAACTGTGTTCCCTATATGTGTCTTCTAACTGTGGGGGATGGGACTGACTATAGGAGATGAGAGATCATGGTTCCCAGCTCGTAGGAACTCACAATCTGTCTCCTCTCCACACAGAACTGGGATGTGTGTGTTTCTTATGAATTGTCTCCTTTAAAAAGTAAATGTTGTCATGCCTAAAAGTCACCATTGGGGGCTGTATAGAGCATGTACCTTGTCATGCTTTCGTCAAAGATCACGCTGTCTCAGCAGAAGCTGCAGATTCCCTCCGGCGAGCAGCCCAGACCTCCGGTAAGTTTGGGGGGGGATTTCCTTACGAAACCCACCCCCACCTGGACAAGGCTCTCCATGGATAGGGGGGGGCCAGAACGATCGGCGATGCCCCTGCATGCCGGTTTGATTACCGGATCTCCTCCTCGCCATCCCCACACACGCCGATCCTCTCGGATCGGAGGCCTGCGCTCACGCAGAAAGACACTCTTTTGAAAAGAGGGGGGCGCGATGTGACGGAGGGGCGGGGCTTAGCACAGCGTTGGCATGCGGCAATGTCCAGCGCAGGAGTACATTTTTAAAAGGCTCAGTTTTGCTGGCTGCAGCTGTAGGAGGGACACGAGCAAAAAGGGGCATGTAAGAAGTTGGTGACACAGGCAATTCCCTTGGCATATTTACTAAAAAGCATCAGGCTGAGCATTAAATAGCAGCGGCAGTTGCTGGACTATTTGCTCAAGCAGTGGATGCACTTTCTTCTGGTAGTACCTCTGCATTTGTGCATTAGGCTATGGTTAGAAGGGGGGTAGAAACACCCCAAGAAAGGGCTCAAGAGGGACTCCTTCAAGCTCAAAAAAGCCTAAAATCATCTATAAAATGGCATCCTCCCCTGAGAGATCTGAAGTGGCTGGTCAGAGCGAGCCATCGGGGACATCAGGGGACATCAGGTGGTGCAATTGTTTCCAACACTGCAGCCCCTGTCTATGTTACTGGAGAAGTTTTTTCCTCAACCATATTAGGATTGGAGCAGAGGTTAACGGCTTTAATCGCATCCCAGAGTGGAACTAAGCGTGATAGGTCCCCTTCCATTACCCAGGTTCCTCAAACTGAGGAACCAGAGGCGGGAGGGGTCAAATGCGGAAGGATCAGGTTCACAATCTGAAAGATTGATGGCACAATCTCTTACTGAATTGGTCCGCGCCACATTTATGCTACCCTTAACTGAGTCAGTTGATAAACCTACTTCTTGTTTGGGTTCGCTGAAGCTTCCCAAGCTGTGCATGCTTTTCCTATCCATTCTTTGCTGGAAAAGCTTGTGTATTCTGAGTGGGATCACCCAGATAAGCATTTTTATCCTCCTAAAAAGTTTTCAACACTTTATCCTATGGAGGAAAAATTTAATAAAAAATGGGAGATACCAGCAATTGACGCTGCTATATCCTCTGTGAATAAAAATTGGACTTGTCCGGTAGACAATGCTCAAATGCTTAGGGATCCAACGGATAAGAAGTTGGAATTGCTATTAAAAAACACTTTTTCTCTGGCAGGTTCAGTAACTCAGCCTGCACTGGCAGCAATTGGTGTGTGTCAATAGTTAAGAGATCAGTTTAAACAGGTGCTCAAGATTATTCCTGATCAGCAGGCCCAAGAGTTGGCTGAGCTACCAGGGGCTTATGTTTTGCAATAGAGATTCTATTCTCCAGGCCTCACGCCTTACGCTTGGGCTGGTGCATACAGTGGGGCAAAAAGGTATTTAGTCAGCCACCAATTGTGCAAGTTCTCCCACCAAAAAGATGAGAGAGGCCTGTAATTGTCATCATAGGTATACCTCAACTATGAGAGACAAAATGTGGAAACAAATCCAGACAATCACATTGTCTGATTTTTGAAAGAATTTATTTGCAAATTATGGTGGAAAATAAGTATTTGGTCAATATAAAAAAGTTCATCTCAATACTTTGTTATATATCCTTTGTTGGCAATGACAGAGGTCAAATGTTTTCTGTAAGTCTTCACAAGGTTGTCACACACTGTTGCTGCTATGTTGGCCCATTCCTCCATGCAGATCTCCTCTAGAGCAGTGATGTTTTGGGGCTGTCGCTGGGCAACACGGACTTTCAACTCCCTCCAAAGGTTTTCTATGGAAATATAGGAAATCCTGGACTGCTGCACTCTGAAACTGATCATCTTTATCCCATCATAAAATCCAACAAAAGTTATCAAATACAGTCAGGAGATAGCAATAGCTAACGCATTTCACATAGAGATGCTTACCCATATCTCTGTATGTGAAACGCGTTAGCTGTTGCTATCTCCTGACTGTATTTGATGACTTTTGTTGGATTTTATGATGGAATAAAGCATGGAGTCAATCTGATCAGTAGTCTCCATCCTACCAGGAGGAGAACTTCTGGCCTCAATCGACATCAAGGATGCATACCTCCATGTGCCAATTTTCCCCGCTCACCAGAAATATCTACGCTTCGAGGTAGAAAATCTTCATTTTCAGTTTGTAGCTCTGCCTTTCGGTCTAGCTACTGCACCTCAAGTGTTTACAAAGGTCCTGGCCCCTCCTTTAGCCAGATTAAGGGCCCATGGTATAACGATTATAGCGTACCTTGACGATCTGCTCTTGATAAGCCAGTCGGTAGCCCGCTTAGACCAAAGTATGGTCACCACGGTCCACTACCTGGAATACCTAGGTTGGATTCTTAACCTAGAGAAATCTTCCTTAAAAACATCAAGGAGATTGGAATACTTGGGTCTGATCATAGATACAGCCCAGAAGAGGGTATTCTTACCCCAGGCGAAGATCAGTGCCATAAGGGAACTGATTCAGGTAGTCAAGGTAAAGAAGAATCCTTCTTTTTTGACTTTGCATGAGGTTGTTGGGAAAGATGGTGGCTTCATTCGAGGCCATTCCTTATGCTCAGTTTCATTTGAGACTGCTGCAAAATAGTTTCCTATCGGCTTGGAACAAGAAGGCCCAAGCTTTAGATTTCCCAATGTGTTTGTCTCCAAAGGTGCGCCAGAGCCTCAGTTGGTTTTTGATAACCAAGAACCTGTAGAAGGGAAAATCTTTCCTACCTACCAATTACCTGGAAGGTGGTAACAGCAGATGCCTTTCGGGTTGGGGAGCAGTCCTGGAAGAGGCGACTGTCCAAGGGAAATGGTCCAGATCAGAAATGATCTTGCCCATCAATATTCTAGAGATTTGGGCAGCACACTTGGCCCTGAGGCCCTGGACATTCAGGTTATGGAATTGTCCTGTCAGGATCCAATCCGACAATGCCACAGCAGTGACCTATATCAATCACCAAGGGGGCACGAGAAGTCGTGCGGCCCAGAGAGAGGTGAATCATATCTTAACTTGGGCAGAAAACATTGTACTTTGCCTATCGGCAGTCTTCATTCCGGAAACAGAAAATTGACAGGGGGACTACTTGAGTCGCCAGCAGTTGTTCCCAGGAGAATGGTCTCTTCACCCTGTTATCTACCTGACAATATGTCAAAGATGGGGGATTCTGGACGTAGATCTGTTTGCGGCCAGGTTCAACATGAAGATCGACAACTTTGTGTCAAGAACAAAAGATCCGCTAGCTTGTGGAACAGATGCCTTGGTATTCCCGTGGAATCAGTTTTCACTGATTTATGCATTCCCTCCTGTTCTGCTGCTTCCACGACTTCTTCGCAGGATCAAGCAGGAAGGGAAGTCAGTAATTCTTGTGGCCCCAGCTTGGCCCAGGAGATCTTGGTTTGCAGAGATCATAAAGATGGCGGTAGGGGACCCTTGGACCCTACCACCTTGTCCAGACCTTCTCTCGCAAGGTCCGGTATTCCATCCTACCTTACAAACACTAAATTTAATGGTTTGGCTATTGAGACCCACATTCTGAAGAAGCGTGGGCTGTCAGGTTCAGTGGTATCTACCTTGGGTAATGCAAGGAAGCCGGCCTCCAGAATCATATATTATAGAGTCTGGAAGGCATATCTCTCCTGGTGTGAATCCAGGGGTTGGCACCCCAGGAAGTATGTCATAGGTAGAATCCTTGACTTTCTGCAAATGGGGTTAGAAATTAAGCTGGCCTTGAGTACTATCAAAGGCCAGGTCTCTGCCTTGTCGATATTATTTCAGCCGCCACTTGCTTTGCATTCTTTGGCTTGTAGTTTTATTCAGGGGGTAACACGGCTTAATCCTCCTGTTAGGTTACCCCTGAACCCTTGGGACTTGAATTTAGCTCTGTCAGCATTGCCTTTTGAGCCGATACAACATATTCCCTTGGTCCTTTTGACTAGGAATCTAGTTATTCTGGTAGCCATATCTTCTGCAAGAAGGGTATCAGATTTGGCTACTCGCTTTTGTAAAGAGCCATATTTAATAATTCACAAGCATTAGGTCGTATTGCATCCTCATCCTAACTTTCTACCGAAGGTTGTGTCAAGTTTTCATTTAAACCAGGATATTGTTCTACCTTCATTTTTTCCAGAACCCGGTTCTACGGAAGAAAAGTCACTACATCCTCTTGATGTGGTGAGAGCAGTCAAAGTCTACTTGAAGGCAACTGCTCAGATTCGAAAAATGGATGTTTTGTTTGTGTTGCCTGAAGGTCCTAAAAGAGGACAGGCAGCATCAAAATCTATTATTTCTAAATGGATTCAACAAGTAATTGTTCAAGCTTATGGTTTAAAGAGAAAGATTCCACCTTTTCAAATCAAAGCGCACTCCACAAGGGCCGTTAGTGCTTCGTGGGCAGTGCATGACCAAGCCTCCATGGCTCAAATCTGCAAGGCCACAACATGGTCTTCAATCCATACGTTTACTAGATTTTATCAGGTAGATGTAAAAAGTCATAAGGATATTGCCTTTGGGCGCAGTGTGCTGCAGGCTGCAGTATAAGTCCTCTAATCTCATGGTGCCCTAATTTTGTTGTGTCTCCCTTCAGTTAGCATTGCTCTGGGACATCCCACATAGTAAATACTATGGCTCTGTGTCCCGTGATGTACGATTAAGAAAATAGAATTTTTATAACAGCTTAGCTGTAAAATCCTTTTCTTTGAAATACATCACGGGACACAGAGGTCTCTCCCCTCTTTCTGGTATACACATGTATTGCTTTGCTACAAAAACTAAGGTACTCCCAGTAGTGGGAGTGGTTATATAGGGAGTGGATTTCCTGTCTTAGGGTGTGCCAGTGTCCATCACCTGAAGGTGGCCTATAAACCACATAGTAATTACTATGGCTCTATGTCCCGTGATGTACTTCAAAGAAAAGGATTTTACAGGTAAGCTGTTATAAAAATCCTATTTTTAACACGTACTGTTAGACAGGATAATTCGGTTGGTTGCAGGCTGGTCGGTAATTTGATTTTGTTTGGTATCCAGAATGCAATCTTAATCAGTGTGGCAGTCTATCATGAGGATGGACCTGTAGTGAGGGGAAGAAGCAGAGTCAAGCCTAGTTTAGGAACTGAAGCATCTTTTTGAATATTGGAACTTTGAGGGTAAGTCCTTAACAACAGAATTTAAGTGAAAAGTCAACAATGGCATGGCTTAATCAGAAGAAATTCTGCATTTTGAAAGAGCCAAGCCAGGCTTATGACGTTGGTTCCACTATAATGCTATGGTGTGATCTAAAGCGGGCCGGTAAGCAAGATAAGATATAAGCTGTGCAAACCAGGAATTCTGCACATTAGTGATATTTGATATATAGTTTTGTGTATATTATGTTTAATATATTACATTTTGTCATTAAATTAGGTTTAAAGGAAAAAAAACAAACATTAAATTCTGTTATGAATATGTAATGTGAAAGACATTGTACTTGTATGTTTTTTATGGTTTGGATGTATTTAGCATTTAGAAAAAAAAAAAAAAGAGCGAGCGCCGCGCCCCCCCCCTCCTGAACTATACCAGGCCGCATTTAGGGAAGGGGGGCGCCCTGCGCCCCCCCACCCCAAAGCACCTTGTCCCCATGTTGATGAGGACAAGGGCCTCTTCCCGACAACCTTGGTTGTCGGGGTCTGCGGGCTGGGGGCTTATCGGAATCCGGGAGCCCCCTATAATAAGGGGGCCCCCGGCTCCCCCACCCTATGTGAATGAGTATGGGGTACATCGTACCCATACCCATTCACCTTGGGGAAAAAAAAGTGTCAATAAAAAAAACACTACGCAGGTTTTTAAAGTAATTTATTAGGCAGCTCCGGGGGTCTTCTTCCGACTTAGGGGGTCTCTCCGGCCTCTTCTCCGCTATCTCCGGCCTCTTCTCCCGGTGTCTGGTTCTTCTCCCGCTCTCCGGTTCTTCTGCCGGTCTCCTCCGCTATCTCCTGCTTTTTTGCCGCTCTTTTGCTAGCGGTAGCCCGGTCTTCTCTATCGTCTTCTTCCCTTTTCTCTTCTTCTGATGTTAACACAATGCTCTCTCCCGCTGTAATGCCGTGTACGCGGTAAGCAACGACTTGTATAGGCATGGGGTGTGGTCACCGAGTGATGTCACCCGGTGACCCCACCCCTTATGACGTCACAGTCCCAGGGCATGATGGGACTGTGACATCATAAGGAACGGGGTCACCGGGTGACATCACCCGGTGACCACGCCCCATGCCTATATAAGTCATTGCGCACTGCGTACACGGCATTACAGCGGGAGAGAGCGTCGTGTCAACATCGGAAGAAGAGAAGAGGGAAGAAGACCGGGCCACCGCTAGAAAAAGAGCGGCAAGAGAGCAGAAGTTAGCAGAGGAGCCCGGCAGAAGAACCGGACACCGGGAGAAGAGGCCGGAGAGAGCAGGGAAGTCGGAAGAGACCCCCGAAGTCGGAAGAAGACCCCCGGAGCTGGCTAATAAATTACTTTAAAAACCTGTGTAGTGTGTTTTTTTTATTGACACTTTTTTTCCCCCAGGTGAATGGGTAGGGGTACGATGTACCCCATGGCCAGGGTTGTCGGGAAGAGGCCCTTGTCCTCATCAACATGGGGACAAGGTGCTTTGGGGCGGGGGGGCCGCAGGGCGCCCCCCTTCTCCAAAGCACCCATCCCCCATGTTGAGGGCATGCAGCCTGGTGTACGGTTCAGGAGGGGGGGTCGCGCTCGCTCGTCCCCACCCCCTTTCCTGACCGGCCAGGCTGCGTGCTCGGTTAAGGGTCTGGTATGGATTTTGGGGGGACCCCCACGCCGGTTTTTCTTCATAGGGGGTTCCCCTTAAAATCCATACCAGACCTAAGAGCCTGGAGTGCTCTTGGAGGTGAACCCATGCTGGTTTTTCATTTAAAATGTGGCGTGGAGTTCCCCTTCATGATTCATACCAAACACATGTCAGTATTGCTTGTTGCTCATTGGGAAAGGAAAAAACACATTTTTCCTTTCCCGAAGAGCGAGCCAGCTCGGCGCTGGCATATTGCGGTCGCTCTTCCTGGGTAACTTATTTTCTTTTTCCTGTAAAGTTGCCTCACTATGAACGGGCATCCGACTTGGAGGCGACTTCCATTGAAATCAATGGGTACAAGTCACCTAGAAGTCAGATTGAAGTAGTACAGGAACCTTTTCTGAAGTCGGAGCGACTGCATTAGTGTACATTAAGACGGATCCATTCACTTACATTGATTTTTTTCATGCAGTGCGACTTGAGGCGACTAGGGGCAACTTGGGGCGACTTGAAGTCGGATCCAAAGTTGCCCCTGTGTGAATGGGCTCTGACTGTAGTTTTCCTCAAATCAGTAACCTTGTTTTCTAATTTCTAGGAAGTTCAGAGAGGACGGTTTGAAGATAAGTACCAAGTTTTCCTGGACATTTGTGAACATTTCCATCCAGTGTTCCGCTACTTCTGCATGGAGAAGTTCTTAGATCCAGCAGTTTGGTTTGAGAAGCGTTTGGCTTATACACGTAGTGTTGCCACATCATCCATTGGTGTGTGTTACTTACATCCTAGCTCTAATATTGTATTTTCTTCTTAGTTGGCAGGAATACAAAGATTTAATAAATTTACAGTTAATAGGCCTCCTTCACTGGTATAACTAGCATTAGGGGCATCCAGGCTAAGGCCTCTCAAGCTGGATAATGCCCAGGCTTAATACTGGTCCTACATGCACTACTTGTCTGTGGTTTATGGTAAATACCCCCTACTAGATCTTTCATGCATTAGAATTGTAGTAATTCTAACTGGATGCTTCATACATTAGATACATAGTGATACATACAATAGTTATTTTCTCATAGCTACTAATGAGATTCAAATGTTTACATTCAAGTTGTAATTTGCATGGGTTAAATATGTTTGCCAGCAATGTGGAAATGAGGACAGTTATTAGCACTGACACTTTGATACATGAGGTCACATGGGTGGATGAGAACTGGACCAGTATTCTCCTGGTTCATGTGCTGTATCAGAAGTTTCTGAAAAGGAAAATGTGTATTTCCAGAGAAACCAGTCCATATTGAAAGGCATTTTCCCCATGCACGTGGGGGCCGTCCCCTCTGTCAGAACACAAAAGCTCAGCGGGGGAGATTGCCGTACTAACATGTCTTATTTTTTTTTCGTTCAGCTTGCTGAGTTGAACCAAATAAACTATTAGTGTGTACTAGGTTTACCCTTCCGTACGCCCAAAATAAAAAAGAAGTTTTGCCTTTAATTACACTTTCAATTAATAAGAGTAACTGGTTACCAAGGATAACACAGAGGCTTTCTATTTTGGAATTTTATATACATAAGTTCCAGTCTGAAAATTTACAGATATATGAAAGGAAAAATGTAATTTGGCTGTACAGTAAATTCCAGTATACTGCATGTCACTGAGAGATTGATCATGTAACACACAAGACTGTATGTGATCTCTAACATTTATGTGTGTTAAACTGTGGGGCTGTATAATTGTTTATAGTTATTTCAGGGATTCAATAGAATTTCACAAACTCCTCATCAGCATCGCCTTTTCTGATTCTCATGAAAATTGTATGTTTGGTTCATGCAAATATTGTGCTACAGCCGTACTGGAAGGGTCAGTCAGCTGCAATATTCCACGACTGATATCAGGGTGATATGAGGGTATAAATGGGGAAAGCGAGAGGGCAACAACTGTACTTCAGATCTGCTACCAGTTTTCCATGAGAGGCCATTTGCGAAAGTGACGTCACCCTGCAACCATACAGGGCCAGTTTGTACGGATTGGCATGTGCAGCTCTGCTGCGGTATTTGAGCAAAGGGAAGCCTTCAAATATTGTAATCTAGATATATGTCTTGCAAGCTACCAATGAAATGTGTCCAAAGAATGTTTTAAACGTAAGAGAACCAATCCACAGCTGCTAAGCATATTCACACTTCCATAATCTGTGTATAAAATATTAAAAATGAACAAATGCAGCGCTATGTGATATATCACTCACTCATGTGAAAAAATATATATAATTTCTGTGGGCAATACACGAGTGAATGTTGGAGCAACTTGAATTCCCAAACAATATAAATGGTAAAAAATATATAAATTAAATGCTTGTTGTCAAGCAAGTGCACAGTGAAAGAAATATAAAAAAAATTGAAGTAAACCTCAAAATATCACAAATTCTTATTGTGCATTATCATTTAAATATAGAAATGTATTGTATGTACCCTGATGTTTACCTACAATAAATGTCTATATTTAAACGATAATGCACTATTTGGCCTCTTTTGTATTTTAAATTGAGGATACCAACTTTGGATTACACCTGGGGGAGCCTGCAAATTCTGCTACTTGGAGCCCAGAGGTGGTTCAGCTGCTGTTGTGGACCAAACTTAATTGTGCGCTCACACAACTGGAGGTGAGCACAGTCACACGAGTAGGAGCACGTTTGTGAAGTCACGGTTGATATTATTTGGATCATCATCACAGAGTCACTTTATGGGACATTATTTATTTTTTTTTTTCACTGTGGACTTGCTGAAATTAAGAATTTTTGCTATTTTGATGTTTACTTCAATATTTTTATATTTCTTTTACTGGGCAGTTGCTTGCTTATATGATATATTTTTTTCCCTGTGGACTTGCTGAAAATAAATTTTGAAAAAAAAATATATATATATATATATATATATATATTTTTTTTTTCTCACTGTGGACTTGCTGAAATTAAGAATTTTTGATATTTTGGTGTTTTCTTCATTTTTTTTTTATATTTCTTTCGCTGTGCACTTGCTTGACAACAAGCATTTAATTTATATATGTTTTACCATTTATATTCTTTGGGAATTCAAGTTGCTCCAACATTCACTCGTGCATTGCCCACAGAAATTATATATATTTTTTCACATGAGTTAGTGATATATCACATAGCGCTGCATTTGTTCATTTTTAATATTTTATACATAGATTATGGGAGTGTGAATATGCTTTATGCTTAGCAGCTATGGATTGGTTCTCTTACATTTAAAACATTCTTTGGACACGTTTCATTGGTAGCTTGCAAGACATATATCTAGATTACAATATTAGAATTTTTGATATTTTGGTGTTTACTTCATTTTTTTTATATTTCTTTCGCTGTGCACTTGCTTGACAACACGTATTTAATTTATATATGTTTTACCATTTATATTCTTTGGGAATTCAAGTTGCTCCAACATTCACTCGTGCATTATATATATATAATAATCATTTTTTTTTTTTTTTTTTTTGGGGGGGGAGAGAGAGTTTAGGGTGTGATGGAGCAAGTAGTAAAATAAAAATATCCCTACAACTTATATGAGATAGTTATACAAATTTAGGTTTTCATGCAGGTACCCTTTAAAGATCCATTCACATTGAAATATATTGTTTATTTTGCACTGGTCACATACCATGCATATCTTTATTTCTTTAAAAAGGCTGGAGATACCCGTTTTATGTAATCATTTTTTTTTTTTTATTTTTTTGTCAGTTGGTTACATTGTAGGACTTGGAGACAGACACGTCCAGAACATCCTGATAGATGAAGAGACATCAGAACTTGTACACATTGACCTGGGTGAGGGTCTTTTTTTTTTGTTTTGTTATTTTTTTTAACAAGGGTAAAGCGATTGGGGCTTTCAGTTTCATGCATTCCTTGGCACAGTGGGGCTGTAGCTGTGTTTTAGGAAGAAATAAGGAGCATTTCTGGGTGTTGAAGATGTATATTATGTAAATTTGCAAAACTGATGAAAAATCACAGTGTGAGGGGAGCCCAATCATTCCATCTCCTGTAGATGGTGTAATGTGAGCTGCACAGACATTGTCCAATATGATATTGTGCTAATGATGAGGTTAGAGGTACTCCATAAAATTCAAGAATGATTCTTGTTGATACTCTGGAAAGATGTGACTTGGTATAATAACAAAAGTATATTGAATGCTCTGTAGGCAGATCATTGTTAGAGGAATGGAATTGTTGCTGCTTTCACTTGGGGGTGGGAGTTTAATATAAAAACCAAGGGCCAAAGTTCCCACCAGTCACCGACTCACCCTTAAGGTGGGGTACCTCAACAACTGGTCACATGTAACCAAAAAGCAATAGGGAGTGCCACCCAAGTAGTTGTGAATGAGGACCACCTGCGGTATAGCTAATTAGAAAAAAACTTTATTGAATTACAAAACGTGGCAGAAAAAAAACAGCCAAATGAAATGGCCCTAAACCCTCCAAACACCAAGATTAAAATCAATGTGGACAATGTTGTCACACTAAAAGATACACACAACAGGGCCCAGACAACCACACATGCACACCAACGGTTACCCACACAGCAATGCTGGGACAAATGAATAGACAAGGCTAGATCATACCGGCCGGTGGATCAAGGCCTACATGCCAAGACTGGGCTTGAGAGGCATCTCTGACACTGAATGGTGATCAGCAGAATCCTATAGATCCACCTGAACATGGGTGTGTAGCCAGGGGAAAGGCGAACACTGGCCAGGCTGTCTCTAATTAGGAAGATGGACTAGTAGTGTGGTAAACTAGCATGGTACCTCTCCATGGAAACAAAGGGATTGACAACCATCCTGCTCACTGAATGGTAGACACAGGCTGGACCTGCCACTTTGCATAGAAGATGTCCATCAACAGTTAATGCTCAAACTGGAGTACGATGAAAGGTACTCATCCTGTTTGCACTACAATAATACATCCCTGTCATGCAGCGGGCACTGTTCATCTGAGTTAATTTATGCCCAGTAATGCGAGATGCTGCTGAATGACTAGGGTATATAGTGTGGCAGTGTGCTGAGATCAACAGTCCAGAAGTTTTTGCACGCCATAAGCCAAGTCCAGTGCTGTTCTAAAGCTATAGAGGGAGAGGGTGTGCTTGCAACAGACTGATTAGCGACAGCATAAACTAAGCAGCAGTGAATACAAAGAAGCGTAGCAGAGCATATCGAATACAGATTGGGAAACAGACCGTGCATACAGTCCTGCAAGGTAAACTTCAACAGTGTTACTGACACTAATGTGATAGGGAACTTTAGATCTGCCCAAGGGCTCTCACTGCTCCAGCTCGCTGCAGCATGTCCGCTCTCAGATCCCGTGCCTCCCAGCTGCAGTATTCCCGGTCTCAGTATCCATAGACTCGCTAAACCGAGATCAATCCTTGTTGACGGGCTCTGTCAGAGCATTACTGTCATGCTGAATGAGTAGGTTGGGGCAGCGTTTGTTTCGCTGCCAGCATGGGCAGACGCTGGGGCCCGTTGGCGCTGCCTACGTCAATGCGTTTCGCCCACGTGACCATGTGCTTCGTAAGGTCCTTCATTCCTCTGGCTTTTAAAGGGGAAGAACATCCGCCTCATCTCATTACTCTACCAGGGAAGTCTTAAGGAGGCCATCTACTGGTGATACATCAACCTGTTAAAAAGCGGGAATTTTCAAGGCAAGTTGGGGTCATATCTAATACCCCATACACACACTATACAACTTTTGTTGTCTGATTTCCTTTAGATTTACCAAAACCATGTAGTGCAAGGGCTTGCCTGATTGCATACAAATTGAAACTCTTAAGGTTTGACCTCATATTGTATGGTTTTGGTAAATCTGAAGGAGAAAATCTACAGAAAATTGTATAGTGTGTATCCAGCTTAACATTCACAACCGACATTCATTACTTATATTTAGGGAGGATATCTACCCAACTACCTAATTAAGTTGTCTTGTTTTACTCACACATCTCAGGGGTGTCCCCACATAGGGAACCACCCCTAGTGTGCCAAAAGGGACAAAGTTAGAGTTCTGCCCATGACGCCACTGCTGTAGAAGTGACCGGCTTCTTCTTCTACTGTGATAGCGCTGAGCTGCCACAGGAAGACTCATTGCATACCTCTTTGATTCTGCAGTGACTGCATTAAACAGGTCTGCATTAAAGTTTTTTGTTTTTTATATTAGTTTTGGATTGTGTGTTTTTATTGCTGCCTGTGGCACAATTAAAGAGATTTACTCTCCATTCCTGTAATATATATTTGAAAGTAGCAATACTTTTCTGTTTTTTAGGTGTTGCTTTTGAACAAGGCAAAATCCTCCCCACCCCGGAGACTGTACCTTTTCGCCTAACGCGTGATATTGTGGATGGGATGGGTATTACTGGAGTGGAGGGTGTTTTCAGAAGGTAGGCTTGTCTCCATCTTTCTAATTACCTGTATATTGTAAATATACTACAAGCGAAATGTGAAAAACACATTGATTTGGTTAAAGACAGGCACAACAAAAGTGGTTTGAACTGCTGTTTTTTTCATGCAGAAACACCAAAAACTTCTTAATATGACCTCAAAATATAAGGCTGGGTTCACACCATTGTGACCTGGATGTGGGATCCACGCATCCAATTTGCAATAGCAGGAGATTTTGTCCGGCTCTCTATGGAGCCAGTTCACATGTCTCCGCAGCGGGTCTGGTGCGTTTTGCATCCGGTGTGTCTTTTGGTCCTTTTCAGGTCCGAATTCAGCCCAAAGTTTGGGCTGAAATCGGACCTGAAACGGTGAACCAGCACGCATCGGACCCCTGCTGTGAGCCGCATGCGGTTCATATGTGAACCGAGCCTAAAAAGCAAACTTTTATACTATTATTTTGTAAATATTTGTATAAAAAATAAAACTTATAAATGAATATTAATATATTTTTACATGTTTATTCTGACCATTAAAGTGACCCTGTCACTATTTCCACAGGAGTCTGGATAGTCACTTTTTCATGATGTAAGCAGCCACTATTTTGATTGATTTTAGCCACAGATTTAAAGCAGAACTAAACTGGACTTTAATAAATGCTGACAAGTAGGCTTTTTTTTGTGATAGAAGAGACTATTTGGGGATGATTTACTAAAACTGGAGAGTGAAAAATCTGGTGCAGCTCTGAATGGTAGCCAATCGGCTTCTAACTTCAGCTTGTTCAATTAAGCTTTGACAAAAAAACTGGAGGCTGATTTGGTTTCTATGAAGAGGGCCACCAGATATTGCACACCCCAGTTTTAGTAAACCCCCCCCCCTTTATGTCCACGTGCAGTTCATTGTAAAGTTTCGTCATGACTGTGTATGCACAGGAGTTATGTCATCCCATCCCAGCTGGCCCAGTGAGGATGCCGTAAGAATCCAAATCTGGAAGAAGACTGGGCAAAGATAAGTCTGACATAACGTGCCAATGTGCTCTGGCTCTGACACGGCAAGGGGCCATGTCAGAGCACTGCAATTGTCCCACTCTTTACCATGCCTACCATGGGCTGGCTTTTTCACTCTACTCTACACTGTGGCTTCTTTACAAAGAAAATGAGTACCGATGCCACCTGTCTGTATGTTAAAATTACAAATAAAGAATTGGAAAAAGAAAATTAACTGTAATACTTTGCATAACTTTTGTTTAATGCACCTGGAATATATTTAGCTGAATAAACTGAAGGTTCAATTGAGCTCCAAGGATAATTGTAAGGATTTGTTTGTTTTCATTATGTTCAGAAATAAAAATACATTTTTAAACATTTTATCATATATTAAACTTACCCTGCTTGTTGCAGTCTATACAATCTTTGTACAGTGTCCTTTAGATTTACCAAAATTATGTAATATGAGGATCTACCTAAACTATCCAATCAGTTTTTACGTGGACAAACCTTTGTACCACCTAGGTGTTGGTAGTTTTAAAAGATTGTATAGTACAAACAGACTCAAACTTAAGTACAGAACTCAGAGAGGGGAATTCTTCTGACAGGTACGTGAATCTGTCGCAAACGCCAACAATCACGTTGCGGAGGCTCAACGGAATTCTAAGAGCGTCTACAACAGAAGTGACTCATTCCCTCTCTTTTACATTCCTGTTCTGTTCGGTCAAGGCCCTATAGAGTGTCAGAGATTGATGATCTAAAAGCAAACCTCTTCTGTTTATTACTTAGAAAACCTATCGTGCTGTGTAATGGATGCACCCTGTATTAAATGTTTATTTGCAAAACAATAATAATTTTAAAGGGTAACTCTTTAGTGGGGAAAAAAATTGCAAATAAAGAAAAAATAATATAGCATATACAATTGTGACACAAGTCATATTGTAATGAAATGTTATTAAAAATTACCTTTCCTTTTCAAACTGCAGCTCTGTAATTTTCTGAAATGCAATGCAATATGTCTACCTGGAGGTGTTCTGTACACATGTCTACAGAACGCCACCCCGATATGTAACTTCCTGCTTTTGTGATTGGCTCACTGATTTTCCCAGAAGTCTGCAGTAAGATACAAGTCAGATTTCAGGCATTCATGTCATTTTTGGTGAGATACTTCCAATAGGAAATCATGTCTAAAGGGATGCAGGCCCAGCAGCTTTCCTCATTAGAGCCCTGCAGGTGCACAGCTATATGAGAATTATGAAACCACTCCCATTAGATTCACTTTCCCACCTGGACACACGCACAGGGATTTCTTCAGGATAACAAAAGGTAGGAATCTGCAACAGAGTTTGTTAAAATCCTTGTAATGTACATAGCTCACCCAGAGGGGAGTGTTTTTGTTTTTTTCTCAACAAAAGTTGAGTTACTCTTTAAATAAAAAATAAAAAGTTTATTTTGTATAGAGTGGGTAGAAGCAAAGTCCCTCTCAGTTTTTTATTGCTGTTTATGTTCCCCTTGGGAGAATTCACTTTGTTTCCTGTCCTGTAAACCCAACAGATGGATTCATTTCTGACTTTCCGGTGACAGCTCAAAATTATGAATTTTTGCTTCACTTTTAGTTCCAATAATAATGGTCCCCAGGACATGTAGAAAGTGAGACTCCCTAGTGGAGACACAGACAGCAATAAAAAAAAAAACTGACAGGGGTTCAAAGCCCTCACTACACCATAAAAAAAAAAGTTTAGCTTTAGGTACACTTTAAAGTCCAACTCCAGACAAAAAAAAGTTCTCTACCCTTTTTAGCTGTGTTCTGAGAGTGTTGAATATGTTGTGTCTCTTCCTAGATGCTGTGAGAAGACAATGGAAGTGATGAGAAGCTCTCAAGATGCTCTGCTGACCATTGTTGAGGTGAGCCTGCATTTTGATTCTTTCCGAACAGGAGGCAGGGGCCATCAAAGGCTTT